>NC_069506.1:88790182-89032682 GCF_027579735.1 Bombina bombina | reverse complement strand
GTTAAACCATTGGACACCACTAGCTTATCAATTTTGCAGAACAACTTGCCATGTTTGACTGGTTTGTTGTTAGTTTTCTGCATTCCATTTCTTTTCCAAGTTGGCAGGTATTCAACAAAACTGTCACGCACATAATTTGAGTGAGTAATGATCAAAAATTCATGAATACCTTGCTCAATAGCCATTTCAATGTTTTTTAGAACAGCAGTGAGTTCTGCAACTTGACTGGATCTTGGTTCAATGTTGAAACCTACAGAAATATTTGGGAATCCATTTGCCCAAGTTATACAAATGCCGGCGACTAATCTGCGGTCATTATCAATAGTGGCATGGTAAGAACAACCATCAACATATACCCAAGGTAATGTTTATACCTGGTCCTCATTATATATTTTATATGGGGAAAGCAATTGTTCCTCCAAATCATCTTCTAATAACTCTTCTCCATGATCCTTAGCAGTACAGTCAGGGAGCTCGGCAAGCCCCAGTGCGACTGTATTCTTTTTGTTTTGCTTATAGCAAATTTCTAAAGGACAGCCTTGTAAGGAAAGGGTCCAAGCTGTTATGAGGCTATTGGACAGGTTCCCATCTCTTATTCTCTCACTTTGCAGATATAGCAAAGGCTGGTGGGCCGTTTCTACAATAATTTTCTCACCCTGTATATAGCTGCGGGCTATTTCGCAATCACTAAATTTTATTTCTACTGGGGATAGAGTTTTGTTTGCATAAGCAATGATTTTGCTTAAATTATCATGCTTTTGGTATAAAACTGCACTCATGCTTATATCTGTGTAACCTGTCTCTAAGTAGAAAGGATTACTACCTTCAGGGTACGCTAAAGCAAGATGCTTGGGTCAGTTTTCTTTTCAGTCTCTTATTGCTGTCTCTTGAGTCTCACTCCAGTGCCATTTCACATCCTTCTTTAAGAGATGTAGCAGTGGTTTAGCTTATTCTGCATAATTATCAATACATTTGCCAGAATAATTTGTCATACCCAGGAATGATCTTAATTCCTTTAAATTAGTTGGGTTCTTAGAATTTATTGTAGCTTCCACCTTTTTCTTCTGAGGATTTAACCCTTCAGAAGTAACTTCATGTCCCAAGAAGTTCAAACGATTACGGCACCATTGGGCTTTTTGTAGGGATAGTTTTACACCTGCCCTTTTAAGTTGGCTGAGGACATGTTTAAGCTCTGTGATGTGTCTTTCAAAGTCTGTGCTTTTGATTAACACATCATCAACATAAGATAAGATAAGGTCCCCCTTTCCAGTTCATCAGGCATAGCCTTATGCATGAATACAGCAACTTCATGTCCTGAATTTATGTATCCAAACGGAAGTCTTTGGAATGCATATTTGACCTTTTGGAAGGAGAATGCGAGCTTATACTGGTCTTCCTCATGTACCTTTATGGTCCAGTATCCCTGCGCACAATCAATGGCAGTGAATATTTTAGATCCCTGCATCTGCGCTAGGCACTGGTCAATGTATGGTACAGGCCAGCCAGACATATATACTCATTTGTTTAGCTGTCATAAGTCAGCACACAAACGCCATTGTCCATTGGGCTTAAGAATATCTAGAATGGGATTGCTGTAAGAGCTATGCACCTGTCTGATGATACCCCTTCTAAGTTCCTTATGATTTCTGCAAGAGCATCATAGGAGGCTAAAGGAAGTCTGTATTGTTTAACAAATACAGGTGGTGCATTGGGATCGGTTTGGATTCTTGCAATGTGCAGGTCTGTAGTCCCACAGTCATAAGAATCCCTAGCAAAAATGTCCTGGTATTCCATCAGGAGTTCTCGTTGTTGTTGGCGTTCTCCATCATTGGAACAGCCATTAGCTAAGGATATTTGCTCATCGACTATTTGCTGAAATCCTGGAAAGATTTCAGGCTGTCCTATCTCTTAGTCTTCTTCCAACCTAGAGGTGAGATCCCCTTGATTATAATTTACATTGCCCCCATAATTCTGGGTATTGGGGTATTCTTGCTCTTTGATTGCTGATCAAATGCTAGGAAGGCTTCTTCAATTTCACAGATGCCTTCCTCTGAGCTGAAGGGATAAATAGACTGAATTGTAAACAATCCCTCTGGCATAGATGCAAAGGATTGTTCTATTAACTGTTCTTAATAAATATCCTTAAGGTATTAGCCCAATTATGTTATTCTGCCCAATTATGTTATTCTGGAATCCAAAAGTGTAATAACTCCAGCGCATATCCTATGGTAGTTCCCTTAAAATAGGGGATATCCTGTGGGGTCATGTTATGCACAATAACATGAATTGGAATATTTCCAATATTTACCATACTTGGTTTTTCCAAGGTCATGCACTTGCAAAGGAATAAATAGATCATCTTAATAAATAGATCATCTTTAACTTCCTTAATTTCTGTGAGGAATTGAGAGTGATCTCCCCCTTTAGGGGACTTAGTGTCCCCTTTGTGGAGAGATATGGTTAATATATCTCATTCTAGGGAAATAAAAGTATGATCATCAGAGCCACTTAGGGAAGTCTGATCATCTATCTGCAGGATAGTTACTTCAGGTACAGAGTTATTCTTGAAATAAATCTCCACAGCATCTGGCTTCTCTTCCACCACGTGACAGTTATGTCTGATGTGAGGTATGCCAGACCGCTCATAATTAATAGGTCTTTTGACTTGTGACCAGATTACATTATTTATGCAATAAATTAAGGTACTTAGTCGCTTAAGAAGATCAATGCCTATTATCAAATGATCAGTTGCCAGATCCACTATAATGACAGGGTTTCTTATTACCCTGTTCTCCAGCTTTAGCTTTAACCATGCAGTGTCCCAGACTTTTAGAGCGTCACCCACAATGACCATTAGTGAACCATCAAATTCCCTTATTTTAGGTTTGTGGGGCAATAGCTCATCTAGCTGTGTGTAGTACCTGTGGAATAGAATAGTTGCCTGAGATCCAGTGTCAATTTATCTCATGATAGGGTTAGTAACAGAATCCTGGATCTCAGTTGATACATAATATCTCCCTGCAGTTTCTGTAATTTCACACATAAAGCTATCATGTTTAAAAACTTGTCGACTTCGCCACGGTTTCTTTGGATTCATTACATCACCTGACGTGGCACAATCCTTTTCGACCGCCTCCTCTGTAATAGGGATAAGGGGTTTCCTGCGTACTGCACTGCAGTTAGGGTATACTTCCTCCTGTGGGGATTGTTCTGTGCGTCCATCTGTGGGAATAATACTTAGGGACAACTGAAAAATAGGAAAGTCATTCATACTTCCAGACTGGGTAATTCTGTCCTCACATTCAGGCCTTCCGTTGCTTGGCTGTAGGGAGAGAATTTGATTAGTATAACATTCATTATCCCATGCGTTGCTAGCATTTTAATAATTTTTAAATAAAGTAAGTTTGTTATACACTTACTGCTTGCTGCCATACTCCTTCTTTCATCTAACCACTACTATCTGATAACATTCATTATCCCATTCGATATTTCTCACCCCTCAGATGATATCTGAGTATTTATGACTGTGCCTGTGGCTCACTGTTGACCACTGGCTGTACCCCTAAAAAAGTATTATTCGGTTGCTGAGCCGTAAACGCTTGACTCATATTAGCGAATTGTTCGCTTAACCGATTTAACTGGGTACTAAGCTGATCTACTTGATTGTACAAGTTACCCCTACCCCTGGGCCTATCTCTTCATGCCCCATAGTAGTGATTCCTGGACCATTGGGTCCCCTCAGAATCAGGGCTGCTGTTTCTATCCTGACGTGGTTGCCCCTGGAGTTCAGCTTGTCGTGTGTTACTTTCTTGGGGTGCATTTTTAACTGGGGTGACTGGTTATCCTGAGAATATCTGCGCCACTTATTGTATCTACCTCTACGGAGATACCTATTTATCTGGTCATGCCCTCCATTTTGGGTATATTCTTCTGCGCCTCAGCCTTTGATAAGGAAGGGGCAGATTCAAAACTTTGTGGGCTAGGCCGGTTTTCTCTGGCCACTTCTGCATATGTCTTCTTTTTGGACTCTAAATTGAGGGGAAAAAGTGACACCCTAGTTTCGGTCACTATTTTAGGGTTGGCCTTTATCTCTCTTTTATCCCCAGGGTCATTGGTTTGCTGTATGGCATATAATTTTGTACTTTCCCTAATCAGCCAATCTAATGAACAGTTTTCATCAAAGTCTCTAGCCAAATTTACTTTGATATGAGGGGGTAGGGCTTCATAAAATAAATTAACAAATTCTGAGCTCTCAAATTTGGGATAATTTGGGATAATTTTCGGCCATACTGTAAACTCCTTTTAGTGCAGAAAGTAATTTGATTGGACTTTGATTTGTGCCACATTTCAAATTGTATACAGCCACCTTAGCAGCGGTTGTGGTGCGATATGACCCAAATTCCTTTTTGCATTGTTACTTTAGTTCACCCCAATAATTATTATTCATGACTTTGAGTGAAGCAAAGTATTTATGGTGCTTAGCCTCAAATACCCATGGCAGAAATTACATTTTAGATTGCCCATCATTTATATTTAATACAGCTAAAGCATTTTCATAAGCCTCTAAATGATCAATTATGGAAGTGGTCCCCCTTTTGGAAAATGGGTGTACTGCTCTACTTAGGAACTTAATTATTTTAGGGGTGTCATACACTTTATTAAGTACATTACCGGATTTCATTGGGACCTTATTGTTTGGGTTAGAATGTCTTCTATCTGTCCTATCTTTACTATGCTGAAATTTCACCCATGTATTTTGATATGGGCTGTCTGAGAAGCTAGCCCCCCTTCTGACCCGTTATAGTAACTGCCTTCTTCCTCTGAGGTGTAATACTTATCTTGCCCTTCAGAGTTAGGTAATGGCCTAAGAGGGAAGGTTATTTCTGGGCCTCAATTAGGGCTATAATTTGGGGATTTTTGTTTATCCTCCTGCCTTATATTTTGAAACTCACTTCTGACCCAGTCCTTAATTGAGTTAATAATTTCAGCGCTAGTGTTATTATTTGAAGGCTCCTTCTTGCTGCTGATTAGTCACTCTAATTCTTTTATTTTCTGTTCATGTTCTTTTTCAGCCCTAAGATATCTTGTTTTTAAAGTTTTATTTTAGTTTTGGCACTTTTCATAATCTTTTTCTAAAGCTTTTAATTTTTGGTGTGTGATAGATACACTCACATTTGGTGATGCACCTCCCTTAGTGCAATAGAGGATTAAGCCTGATGAAACAGCCACTGGTTGGCTGAGAAACACGTTGCTAGCATTTTAATAATTTTTAAATAAAGTAAGTTTGTTATACACTTACTGCTTGCTGCCATACTCCTTCTTTCATCTAACCACTACTATCTGATTGGACTACTGGGGACTCCTGCTGGCCTAGGTTCAGTCTACTGGGTGACTATTTGATCCCAGTTTGCCTCTATTGCACTAAGGGAGGTGCATCACCAAATGTGAGTGTAATATTTTATTCACACTACACCTCTCTGGTTCATATAATACTAGGCCATATTGGCACTTTGTTTCTCTGTTTTTATCACTTACAGATAACTGAATACTTACCGGAGGACAGTCTGCTGGGTGACTGAATAGATCCCAGCTCACCCCATTTTGCACCGTCAGGGGTGCATTATCAAATGTGAGTGTATCTATAAGAACAGGAGAAGTGGACCAAGCTTACTAACTATATAGCCTCCTAGTAGGCTAACAATACAAAAGTTAAAATGGGGAGAGAGTAAGCGCTAAAAAGCTTAAAAGGCTAATAAAAGGTACATTTTAATACATATAAAAATTTACAAATGGCAATCAGACGCATGGATCCATGTCTGACTTAACAAAAAAATATATAATAAACAAATCTAAAAATATCTAAAAATATCCAATGGAGTATAGCATGTGACGCTGACTTAGTGAGCCAGTGATGAGGAGTTAGAAGGACATGTACATTCAATAATATAAACAACCTAAGTGAGTGATTGAGTGCACACAATAGCTTTCAACAAAGAAAAATAGCATTTACAAAAAAGAAAAAAGAAAAGAAGAAAGAAGAAAAATAGCATTCACAAAAAAGAAGAGTGTATCTATCACACACCAATTTTTTTTATCATTGTTTCAAACAATATTTGGCCATGTGGCGCTTCTGTCCCTTTTTGCTCCCCACAAATGATGTAACATGATAAATAAGAACAAAATATACAAAAAGTAACAGCACTACTCATGTACAATAAAGATAGGTGCAATATAATATCAAAAGGTGTGCACGAGTAAGGTAATTGCCTACATACCCACAAATACATATAATACAAAATACTCAGCACACCAAATTGTTACCAATAAATGATTTCAGTTTAATACTGTCTTAAATCCAAATATGCAGATAAAGAAAGCGGTACCTAGCCTTTCCCCATTCACATTTGCATACAACACAATCACGCAAAAAACAAACGTATCACACAGATTTCCCTTAGGCGTCCCTAGGGGAAAGAAAAAATAGGTGTCTTTTGCAAATAGTTCACAGTTCGAATGCGAAAATAATAGAACAAGAACAAGGGCTCAAAGCAATACTTTGTAATCCACATATAGTGAAACGATACACATTACTTGATTGAAGTTTGTAACAAAGTCCAATCCCCAGCTGTTCTAGTATCAAATGTAAATGCAGTGTGTCTAGGGCAATACTCTCTTCATGAGTCTAATACCTCCCAGATCCCAGGTGTATAACAAAGCCCTGTATTATAATGACTGCTCCCCGGTCTGTATTCAAAGAGGCAACACCACCAGACTGTATGATAGCCTCAGCGTAAGTTTATATAAGACAGATGTATAGTAAAAAATTGCTAATAAGAGTGATAAGCGTATTGACTGAAATGTATGAACCACCCTTAAATATCACAATTGTATTATATGATTAATAAGAAGCATCAATGTCGCGGATATCCTTATTTATAAAATCATCTTCCCTGAATGCCCATCAAATGAAGACATTCTTCTTTTTGCAACTTTATTTATACCATTTCATTCCTGTATATCAGTGCTTTCCAAACTGTGTGTCGGGACACATTAGTGTGTCGGCAGCAATGTGTAGGTGTGTCCCTGCTTCAGCACAAATTTTTTTTTTTTTTGGTTTCTGACTTTCCGCCTGCCTGCTACGCATATCACATGGTTGACACGTGATTGATACCTAGGGGGACACAGATCATCTTAACCTATTGGCGCAGCTCAGTGGGAACTGAAACTATTCCCATTGGCGGCTTTGGCGGCACATTGGCTCCTGACTGCATGGGTAGTCTCCTTAATTGGCTTGTGACTGCATGTGTAGTCAGTGAGTGGGACAGCAGTGTGTTTGCAGCGTGGGCAGTAGTCAATCAGACTCACCGAGCTCTGAGGGCGGCAGCTTAAATGCTGAGCTGAAGTCAGTGGGGGTTTTTTTGCAGCTAACTCCCAGTAGTGCATTGCTGCTCCTGCTCTTGATATATGGATAGGAAGTGGAAGCTTAAAAATGCTTGATGATGAAATGCGAGTGTCTTTATCTAATATTCCACCAAATATTCAGAAACTGTGTTCATCCCGTCAACCTCATACATCCCATTAAGAAAGTATTTATTGGTGTTATCAAACTTTTTATTAATTCTTGCACAAACTTACATACTGTTACTTTTAAATACATTTTGTTATTATATATTTTATGTATGTGTCCGTATCTCTTAAAACAAGTTAGTTTAACCTCTTTTTTGCTAGTACAACTGAATTACTGTGTCGCGAAATGATGTAGGTCTAAAAAGTGTGTCACGACATGAAAGTTTGGAAAGCTCTGCTGTATATGAACAAACGCATTTCTTCAAAGCTAATCTTTTATTTTTCATCTGTTAAAGTCCTTGAAATAGATAGATTTATTCCTGAATAAACAATGAATATCATAGAAATGTACTTTTATTTATTTATTTTATTCAAAAAAATCTGATATTTGATATTTTCACATAGATTAAAGTTTATTTGTATTTCTAAAGATATGCTTATCTCATGTTTTTTTTTTAAAGGATTATTAATGCTAATGATTTTTTTGCAACAAGAAACAGCATCAAATTCAACCTTTCTGTGTTATCACACCCCTCCTTTTCTAATACCGTAACATCCCACTGATTTCTATGGCATTCGCATGCTGAAAGGTTGTGGATCTAAAGTAAGGTATGCTGTGTCAGAATAGACGCGAGCATACATGTTGAATGGTTGACACATTTATAATTTGGGTGCATAGAGTCGTATGTGAGGGCGGATTACCAGTGATATATGTTGAAATAACGCAAACATCGATTTGCGTCAAAGTTATTTTGCAGAAGCTGTCAGGGTGCCAGGAATCAGACTGAGACGAGAATTGCAAAGATAATCATACCTTTATTAATAACAAAAAATAATAAAATGTCCACAAGTCAAATAACAAGCCAGGAGTCAAAACCAGAGCTGGTAGTCAGACATGCCGTGTCAGGAGCCAAAGCGAATAGTCAGACTAGCCGATTCAGGAGCCAAAGCGAGTAGTCAGATGAGCCAGAATCAGGAACAAGGAGAACAGCAGAGTCAGGAACAAGCAAGGGATCAGGAACCAGGAGGGACATCAGACAGCCATGAAATACACATGAACTGGAACTCACAAACAGGTCTGAGACAACGCAAGGGCAAAGCATACTGAACAGAGGCCCTTTAAATAATAAGTGATGACATCACAATTCTGAGACTGCAACCTGTCTCACATGTATGATGTACACCAGCCTGGCCATAAAAGGGTGTGCAGGAAATGTGCAGCATCACACACTATGCACCAGAGTCAGCAAGAGAGGTGAGTAAAATGGCTGCCAGCAGCACATGGCAATCAAAGCAGGGAAAAAACCCTGACAGTACCCTCCCCACAATGACCCCTCCCCCGCGGGAGGACAAAAGGCTTATTGGGGAAATGGGCATGGAATGCACGGAGGAGGGCAGGAGCATGAACATCAGAGGAGAGAACCCATGAACGCTCCCCTGGACCATAGCCCCTCCAGTGAACCAAATACTGTATGCGGCCCCTGGACATATGAGAGTCAATAATGCTGCTGACCTCATATTCTTCATGGTTGTTAACAAAGATAGGACGAGGACGAGGTATCACAGTGGTAAACTGATTACAAACCAATGGTTTCAAGAGGGAGACATGAAAAACATTAGAGATGCGCATTGCAGGAGGAAGGTCAAGAGCGTAGGCCACAGGATTGACCCGTCGGAATATTCGAAAAGGACCAACATAACAGGGAGCCAGTTTATTGGAAGGCACACAAAGGTTCAAGTTGCGGGAGGACAGCCAAACGCTCTCACCAACCTGGTAGGAAGGCACAGGCAGATGCCTACGATCAGCCTGGAACTTTTGACGCTGCATAGAACTATGAAGGCAATCCTGAATCTGCACCCACGTGGAACGGAGTTGCCGGAGATGCTCCTCCAAAGCCGGAATACCCTGAGACATGAATGAATCGGGTAACAAGGATGGTTGAAACCCATAATTTGCCATGAACGGGGATAACTTGGAGGAAGTATTAATAGCACTATTACAAGCAATCTATAATAATGTTGCACTTTTACTACAACTTTATTATATTAAATTGTGAATGTGTAGATGTTCTTTTCAAGTCAATCCTTATGAGTAGAAAGGTTGACAGAGGAAGAGAACAACAGGTCATTTTGATTATGATTTCTTGCAATCAGTTTGAAATAATGAACAGGGAGTTTTAACCCAATCCGGATAGCAAAGCGTTAATTCAGGAACGATATAAGAGAATGCAGTAGTTCATATAGTAAGTGTAACTCAGAGTATCAATATGTGAAAGTAAGATTGATGAGATTGATAGTCTGTAGGAGGTGCTTAGTTATTAGTTTAAACAGTTCAGCTTAGTTAATTGATATAATGTAAAGGCAAATGAAACATATGGATACTTGCGGTTATTTAGTAGTGTCAACCAGAACGGAGGTGTGGATCCTCAGACCTAGATCAGTATCGGAGGTGCTGAGTTGCGTCGTTAGTTCAGCTGAGCAGGATAAAGCAGGCTGCTACTCAGAGATGCTGTGTTGGATGTTCCGCTCAGCGTGGTGAGGAGCTGTGACTCTGTCGGTGGCGGGTGACGTCACCGTCTTTGGCTGATGCAGCGTGATGGAAGCGTAGAGGCTGCTAGTGCAATCCTGATCAGCAGGGAATCCGGAAACTTTATTAATTAGCAGGGTAAGAGTAGGTGATAAGATGAAATCTACTGCAGTAGTTAAATCTTTAGGTTAGGTATAATTTTGCTAGGAGAGTTTCTATGAACAAATTCGTAAGAGAAGCTTGAAGTATTAAGTAAGGTGGAATGTATGCTCATAAGAGTTGCAGGAGCTATAAGACACACACACACACATCAAGCAGTTACTGAGTGCTTGAACTCCTCCTTTTATACAGGATATTGTGAGTAGGTGGAGGAATCACCTTAAAGAGGTACATACCATGACAGATCCCCCCGCTCAGGAGTCCCCCTCCGTACTGAAGGCCCTGGCTTAAGCAGGTATTTCCGATGGAAGGCAGAAAGTAAACGGGGTGCGTGCAGATCATGATCAGGGATCCAGGAATCTTCTTCAGGACCGAACCCTTTCCACTGAACAAGATACTCCAGTTTCCTCCATCTGAATCGGGAATCCAATATTTGTTCTATTTCATATTCAGGATCCTCATCCACTGAAACCTGAGGTACCGAGGGCTCTTTACTTGACGGGTCTAACTTCCCTAGATATGGTTTTAATAATGATACATGAAAAGATGGGTGGATTTTGAGGGAGTTAGGAAGGCTTAGAACTACAGCATTGGGATTGATTAGTCTTGATATTTTATATGGACCAATGAATTGGTTGGACAATTTCTTGCAAGGTACTTTTAATTTTATGTGTTTTGTGGATAACCACACAAAATCTCCTATTTTATAAGCTGGAGGTTCGCTACGCTTTTTATCGTAGTATGTTTTTTGTTTACTTTTGGCTTCTTTCAAATGTGTCTTAAGAATCTTCATGTTGTCCCGTATATTGCGGACGTAGTCTGAAACTGCTGGATTTCTAGGAACTACATCCCTTTCAGGTAAGGTTTTGGGGTGATAGCCATAGGTTGCCATGAAACATAGAAACATAGATATTGACGGCAGATAAGAGCCATAGGCCCAGCAAGTCTGCCCCACCTTACCTAACAGTATAAACTTATCTAGTTCGTAGGATAGCCCTATGCTTGTCCCATGCATTTTTAAAGTCCCCCACAGTGTTTGTTGCTACTACCTCTTGAGGAAGTTTATTCCATAAATCAATCACTCTTTCTGTAAAGAAGTGCTTCCTCAAATTACTCCTGAATCTACTACCCTTTAGCTTGAGCTCATGACCCCTTGTTCTTGAATTTTCCATTTTATGTAAAATACCCACAGCCTCAGTTTTACTAAACCCTTTAATGTACTTGAAAGTTGCTATCATATCACCTCTTTCCCTTCTCTCCTCTAAGCTATACATATTTAGGTCATTGAGCCTATCCTGGTAAGTTTTATTTTTTAGACCATGTACCATTTTGGTAGCCCTCCTTTGCACAGATTCAAGTTTGTTAATATCCTTCTGAAGATATGGCCTCCAGAACTGCACACAATACTCAAGATGAGGCCTAACTAATGATCTATAAAGTGGCATAAGAACCTTACTATTTCTGCTGCAAATACCTCTACCAATACATCCAAGCATTCTGCTAGCCTTACTCGCTGCCTTACTACATTGTTTACTAAGTTTTAAATCATCTGAAATAATAATTCCCAAGTCCTGTTCCTCGTCTGTAACAGTCAGTAAAGTGTCATTGAGTCTGTAATTAACATTTGGATTTTTCTTCCCTAAATGCATTATTTTACACTTTGCTGTGTTAAACTTTAGATCCCAGTCGTTTGTCCAATCCTCCAATTGTTGTATATCACTTCTCATTTTGTCTACCCCCCCTGGAACATCCACTCTGTTGCAAATTTTTGTATCATCTGCAAAGAGACATACTTTCCCCTGTAGCCCTTTGCTGATATCGCAGATAAATATGTTAAACAAAACAGGCCCCAGAACTGACCCCTGAGGAACACCACTAGTAACAGCCCCCTCTGCTGAATGAACTCCATTTACTAAGACACTTTGTTTTCTGTCCTTAAGCCAGCATTCCACCCAGTTCACAATTTTTGAATCTAGACCAAGGAGATATAGTTTGTGAATAAGTTTATTGTGTGGGACGGTGTCAAATGCTTTGCTGAAATCTAGATATGCTACATCAACTGCTCCTCCCTTGTCTAATACTTTTGTTACATAATCAAAGAAGTCAATTAGATTAGTCTGACATGATCTCCCTGAAGTAAAACCATGCTGATTTTGGTCCTCTAAATTGTTTGTCTTTATGTAAGTCATAATTCTTTCCTTTAAGAGGCTTTCCATTAATTTCCCTACTACTGAAGTTAAACTAACTGGCCTGTAGTTGCCAGATTCTTCTCTACTGCCCTTTTTATGAAGGGTGATAATTTAGTTGAAGTATGGACAGAATTATTATAGGCAAACTCAGCCAGCGGTAACCAATCAGACCAATCTTCTTGCAGGTGTGACACGTAGCATCTTAGGTATTGTTCCAATGTCTGGTTGGTTCTTTCTGTAAGACCATTGGACTGAGGATGGAAGGAGGTGGAGAATCGTGGGGTAATCTTGAGTAGCCTACAAAGTTCTTTCCAGAATTTGGACGTGAATTGGGTCCCTCTATCAGAAACAATTGACGTCGGTAAACCATGTAATTTCACTATCTGTGAAATTAAGATTTTTGCTGTTGTGAGAGCATTTGGAGTAGTTTTTAGTGGGAGGAAGTGAGCCAAATTAGTCAGATGATGTAAGAATTATTATATAAGGAATATGGATTACATGTGCAAACTAATATTTAATTAATTATACCACCCCATCTCACACCAAACCTTGACTCATTAGATTTTCTTAGGAGTCTTGTTTTGCTCATTGACTGGGGGATGACAACTTAGTCATAAGCCTAGATAGGGAAATCTGAGATTTGAATCCCAAATTTAGATCCCTATAAATCACAATAGTTTAAGATGTTATATTTGTAAGGTAGTTCTGTTTTGAAATAAATAACCCTTCAACAAGTAATTCCAAACAGTATTAATACTTGGTAAACTGTAGCTTAAGCAGGAGTAATTCTTTGAGTATTATACTGAGAGCACATGACAAATGGAGATGAAATAGTTAAATTCTCAAGATAGTAAGAAGCAGATGAAATGCATGCATAGCTGTTAGTTAGCAGATTAATAAAGCCACAATGAACCTTCTTTACAATGATGTTATAATAAACAGTCCATTCATATGCAAGTAAATTCAACACTTCACAGATTCTATGCAAATACAGTCTTTTTGGTTTAGTAATGAATTGCTGAAAGCGTGACTTCAATTAGGCAAGTTGTACTATTTAAAGTCTCATGCAATTATAAGTTGCTGTTAGTAATTACCATAAGTCTTCAGTTAGAAATCCAAAAGGCAGATTCTGTTTTAATATTATAAAGAGGTTACCGTTACTCTATGTACTTCACTCAAATGTCTGTAACAGACAGCGTCTGATGATGAGACAGGCTCCAGGTGCTGTGTGGAATACACTGAATGAGGGAGAAGTGCAGTGATGCAGACTGACGAAACTGTTTGCTGGGAGGAACAGACAAGCTCCGGTTGCTGCTGGAAGTAGATACACTGTTGAAGTAAAAGGTAACAAGATTAACAGAGGAACTGTTAATTGTAGAATCCGGTTGCTGTAAACTGGCAGCTATAATGTTAAGCTTAGTTGTAAATTTCTTAAAATGCAAATTAGGTTCTCAAGAGAATGGCTAGACACAATTCACTATAGGCATTTAGTCAAACTGAACAAATTACCTAGCAATGAGTTGCTAGAGGAGGGGCCTTTTATAGGGAGTAGTGAGCACATTTAAAGGTATATACACATAACCTGACAGTACACCCTCTCAAAAAGAGCCGCTCAGCGGATCAAGGCTTCGGGCGTTCAGGACAACGTCTATGGAAAAGAGAGACTAGACGAGGAGCCGCCAAATTAATGGAAGGTTCCCATGAATCCTCATCTGAACTATATCCTTTCCATCTTACAAGATATTCCAATTTTCCTTTGAAATAACGGGAGTCAAGGATGGTTTCAACTTCATACAGAGAGTCATCTGGGGGTACTACTATGTCATTGAATGACCGGCTTTGTCCTCTTACTGGATAATAAGGCTTCAACAAAGAAACATGAAAGGTAGGGTGACATTTGTAGGATGGAGGTAACTGTAAGGTGACAGCATTGCGGTTTATGACTTTAGATATTGGAAATGGCCCAATGAATAAACTGCTGAGTTTTTTACTGGGGACCTGGAGTCTCAAGAACTTAGTTGATAGCCAAACCAAATCACCTATTTTGTATTCTGGTGCAGGTGTTCTTCTAAGGTCATAATAAAATTTTAGTTTTTCTTGAGATTGCTGTAGAATGTCCTTGAGAACAGAAAACCCCTGTGCAATAACGTTTATGGTATCATTTACAAGAGGAGATGTGCTTTGAGATCTTTTTTCCAGATGATAAGATGGGTGAAAGCCATAATTCACATAGAATGGGGTAAGTTTACTGGAGTTATTAACGGTATTGTTAAAAGCGAATTCTGCAGTGGGTAATAAAGAACTCCAATTGTTTTGTTGGACAGTACAGAAACAATGCAAGTATTGCTCCAAGGTTTGATTGGTACGTTCTGTATGTCCATTAGTCTGGGGGTGATAAGCACTGGATAAGCGCCTATCAATTTGTAAAGTCTTACAAAGTTGTGACCAAAATTTAGAGGTGAACTGTGAACCTCTGTCGGTGGTAACAGAGTCAGGTAGACCATGGAGCTTAACGATGTTGTTTAAGAATACTTGAGCAGTTTCTTGGGCAGTTGGTAATCCTGAAAGGGGTACAAAATGAACCATTTTAGAGAATAAGTCATTCACTACAAGAATTGTATTATAGTTTGAAAAAGATGGCAATTCAACAATAAAGTCCATTGCAATGCTTTGCCATGGTCTATCTGCAATGGGCATGGACATTAGTAAACCATAAGGACGATTCTTTGGATTTTTTGAAGTACAACATATCGCACAGGATTTGATGTAGTCGCACACTGTTTCTTCCATTTTTGGCCACCAAAAATCCCTCTGTAAAAGATGTAGGGTTCTCCGTATACCAGGATGACCAGAGAGAAGAGAGTCATGAGCTGATTTAAGTATTTTGTTTCTAAGATTAGGAGGTATATATAGTTTCTCATTATGGTACAGGAGACCTTCTGTAGAAGTTGTTAAAGGTAAAGATCTACTTGAAATATCTCTTGCTTGATGAGTCTTTATATGATTGAAACCATATGTAGTGAGAGCAATAAAACGCTCCAAAGGAATGATGGGGCTAGGGGAGTCATTGCGAGCATGTCTTGGATCTCTTCTTGATAAGGTATGAGCCTTCAAATTCTTAATACCAGGTCTGTATGTGATCACATAGTTAAATCTTAAGAGAAATAAACTCCAACGAACCTGCCTAGAACTCAATGTTTTATTTGATTTTAAATACTGTAAGTTTCTGTGATCTGTGTATATGATTATTGGTGTTTCCGTGCCCTCTAATAAATGCCTCCAAAATTCCAATGAAGCTTTAATGGCAAGCAGTTCCTTTTCCCCTATGGCATAGTTACATTCGGCATTATTCATGAGCCTTGAGAAATATGAAACTGGATGCAAAGTATCAGAAGAAGTGCGTCTTTGAGAAAGAACAGCCCCAATGGCATAATCTGAAGCATCCACCTCCAAAATATATTGGAGTGCTGGGTCTGGGAATTGTAAAATGGGTGCTGTAATGAAACTTTCCTTTAATGAAAGAAAAGCTTGATGTGCTTGTGGATTCCAAGTGTATTTACAATCCTTCTTAGTAAGAGATGTAAGAGGTTTAACTATAGATGAAAATCCTTGGATGAAACGTCTGTAGAAATTAGCAAAGCCTAGGAATTTCTGAACTTCCTTCTTTGACTCTGGTATTGGCCAATCCATAATGGCCTTAACTTTGTCATTTTCCATGCATATTCCAGATGGGGAGATCTTATAACCCAAGAAGGAGATGGTGTCCGTATAAAAAATACACTTTTCTGCCTTCGCGTATAAGGAATTAGTTCTTAATCTGGAGAGAACCTCACGGACATCTTTCACATGCTGCTGAAGAGTCTCAGAATAAATGAGGATGTCATCTAAGTATACTACCATTGAGACATCTAAGAGATCATGGAAAACGTCATTCATGAAACACTGAAAGGTGGCGGGGGCGTTACAAAGCCCAAAAGGCATCACTCGAATAAACCGTACCTAGTACGGAAGGCCGTCAGCCATTCGTCCCCCTTCCTCATCCTGACGAGATTATATGCGCCCCTCAGATCTAACTTGGTGTATATTGTAGCACCTCTGAGTCTCTCTATGAGCTCAGGTATGAGTGGTAGGGGGTACCTGTTCTTCTTTGTACAGCTATTTAGCTCTCTATAATCAATGATTGGTCTGAGACTTTGATCTTTGTTTCTGACGAAAAACATAGCTGCACTGGCAGGTGATTTTGATGGTCTAATAAAACCTTTCTTTAAATTTTCATCAAGGTATTCCTTCAAATTCTTAAGCTCAGGTTCTGACATGGGATAAATACGACCATATGGTATTGAGGATCCAGGAAGCAGGTCAATGGGGCAATCATAGGGTCTATGGGGTGGTAGACTCTGTGCCTCTTTCTTATCAAAAACATCTAAGAAATCAGAATAACAGGATGGAATGTCAGCCTTGGAAATTTGCATAATACTATGAGTTAGATTGGGATTACACACTTCTAAACAATGTTTAGAGTCGAAGTTTATGGAATTATTAGACCAATGAATAGTTGGTTGGTGTGATCTTAACCAGGGAAGACCTAAAATCACAGGAAAAAGCGGAGTAGATATAACATCAAAAACACATGACTCAATATGTTTTGAAGCTACTGTCAGCGTAAGGGGTATAGTATGGTGAGTTATTGGACCAGATTTTATTAAAGAACCATCCACAACTGTAATTGCTAGTGAAAATGCTTTCTTTATTAAAGGAATACGGTGAAAGTGCACAAAATCATAATCAATAAAGTTTCCAGTTGCTCCAGAATCAATCACTGCTTGTGAGGTTACAAGTTGCCGGTCCCACTGTAGGGAGATAGAAAAAGATAAATGTGAAGAAATTGAGGATTTAGACCTAACAAGAGGTATTGGATTTGTTATCTTACCTTTCTTAGATCTTTGTAGGATAGGACAGTCCTTAACACAATGATCCTTTGCAGCGCAGTAGAGACAAAGATTATGGACACGACGTCTAGCCTTTTCTTCGGCCTTTAATGGGCCCCTGACAAAGACGACTTCCATCATTTCCACTAACTTAACTCCTGTTAACAGGAGTGGGGATGTAGGAATAAGATCTTTTAACAATATGGTCTGAGGATGTCCTTTCAGACCTTCTTTCTCTCAAGCGTCTGTCAATAGATATGCATAGCAGTATCAAAGCCTCCAAATCCGTCGGTATCTCAGTACGTGCCAATTCATCCTTTATTTGGTCAGACAATCCAAGTCGAAATTGGTTCCTCAGGGCGGCACTATTCCATTCTGTATCAGGTGCCCAACCCTTGAAATCCGTAATGTACTCCTCCACAGGCCACTTACCCTGACGGAGTGCTCTAATGGAGGATTCAGCTGTATTTTGTTTGTCTCTGTCTTCATACAGGACAGTCATTGCTTCAGTATTTAGGTTTATGATGTCCTTTCTTGTTCCTTGCACAAGTGTTGCAGGACTTAATATATTCCTGGACATCTTGGTTGAAATTTGGCCACCAGTAATTTCTACTGATTAGTTATTTTGTCCTTGTAATTCCAGGATGTCCACTTAAAGGAGAGTCATGGAAATAGGTTAATAGATCTTTTCTTATAGGTGTTGGTACGTAAATGAGTGTATCATGAAGAAATAATCCTGAAGAGAGGTCTTTTACACATGATGATGGGATTTCTTTGTCCTCTGGTAGGGCTTTCAGTATATCCGACAACAAAGAGGTTGTTGTTGCCAATATTTTGTTTGGAGGGATGATATAAAGTTTTTCATTTTCATCAGGTATAGGTTCCAAGGATCTGGAGAGGGCATCTGCCCTTATGTTTCTTGACCCGGGTCTGTAGCTGATTAGGAAATCAAACCTATCAAAGAAAAGGGACCAGCGGACTTGTCTCAAAGAGAGGGTCTTGTTATTCTTTAGATATTGTAGGTTTTTGTGATCTGTAGATATGAGGAAAGGTTGTTTTGATCATTCAAGTAGATGTCTCCAGTGTTCAAGTGCACATTTGATTGCTAGGAGTTCCTTATCTCACACGGAGTAAATTTTCTCTGCAACTGTAAGCTGTCTGGAGTAGTAAGCCACTGGATTGAGTTCCTTATTATTAGGATTTTCTTGTGAGAGTATAGCTCCAATTCCAACATTGGATGCATCCACTTCTAAAATAAATAGGTTTTCTAGTTTGGGTAGTTGTAGAATTGGTTCTTTAGTGAAAGTTTGTTTCAAGGTATAAAATGTTTTTTGAGCCTCGTGATTCCAGAGGAATTTCTGTTTACCTGTTAGTTTGGTTAGAGGTTGTACTATAGATGAAAATTGGTTGATAAATCTCCTATAGAAGGTTGAAAAACCCAAGAACCTCTGTAGAGATTTCACAGTTGTGGGTCTAGGCCAATTTTTAAATGGCTGTCACCTTCTCAGGATCCATGCTTATACCTTCAGGTGAGATAATATACCCCAGGAATTTTATTGTCTTTACATGGAACTGGCATTTCTCCATTTTAGCAAATAGTTGATGTTCTCTCAGTCTGGCTAAAACCCACTGTACGTGTTTTATATGTTCTTTTACATTACTTGAATAAATGAGGATATCATCCAAATAGATGACTACGCACACATCCATCAAATCTTTAAAGATGTCGTTTATAAAGAATTGAAAAGTGGCTGGTGCGTTTGTCAACCCAAATGGCATGATGTTGTACTGAAAAAGTCCGTACCTAGTACAGAAAGCAGTCTTCCACTCATCACCTTTTCTTATCCTGATTAGATTATATGCCCCTTTAAGATCGAGTTTAGTGAAGATTTTAGCTTCGTTTAAACGCTCAAGTAGCTCAGGGATGAGTGGAAGTGGGTTTCGATTTTTGATAGTAATGGAATTTAATGCCTGGTAATCTATAATAGGTCTGAGTGAGCCGTCTTTATTAGTTACAAAGAAAATTCCAGCTGCTGCTGACAAGGTTGATGTAGTAATGAAGCCTTTTCTAAGGTTTTCATCTAGGTATTCCCTTAAGTAACCTAATTCTTTCTGAGAAAGAGGAAAGATTCGGCCGAAAGGGATAACTGCTCCTGGTTTAGTGTCTATGGCGCAATTATATGGTCTATGTGGAGGCAGATTTTCAGCATCTTTCAAGTTAAACACATCTGAGAATTCTAAATATTCATTGGGTAGTTGGGGTGTAATATGCTTAATGTCAATATAGGGGTGACAAGTTGACAAACAATAAGGCGAGCTAAATGTTAGTTTGTTATTTCCCCAATCTACCACAGGGTTGTGTTTATGTAGCCATGGGTAACCTAATATTATGGGATGTATGGAGCTTGGTATTATATCAAATGATATGTATTCAGTATGTCCTGTTTTAGTGGTAATTAATAATGGTATCGTGTGATGGGTGATTGGCCCTTTGAGGAAGTTTGAGCCATCAATAACTCGAATATGAACAGGTATTTTCTTTTGCTCACAAGGAATTTTATTAGTGGTAACAGTATCTTGATCTATGAACATCCCAAATGCCCCTGAGTCAATCATGGCCTTGTTCTGGAGGTGGTGCTGATCCCACTGTAAAGACAAAAAAAATGCTAAGTGAGTATTTTGTTTAGGATTATTATGAAGACAAATGTGTAAAATCTTACCCTTCTTTTGACGTATCAGGGTTGGACAAATGGAGACTGAGTGCTCCTTACTTGCACAATACATACAAAGATTAAACTGTCTTTGTCTTGATTTTTCCTCTGGGGTCATTGGTCCTTTTAAAGTTCCAATCTCCATGGCTACTGGTGCAGTGCTTGGTCTTTCACAGTAGGTGGGGTAGCTTTTCTTAGGGTATGAGTCAGGTTGTTGTTTCTCGGCCTTTCTTTCTCTATATCGCCGATCCATTAAGATGCATATCTTGATGAGGGATTCTAAAGTATCAGGTAATTCAATTTGAGAGAGTTCATCTTTAAGATGCTCTGATAGCCCCAATCGAAATTGATTTTTAAGGCTGACTGGATTCCATTGTGAGTCAGTGGCCCACAGCTGAAAATCAGCAACGTAGTCCTCCACTGCTCTCTTACCCTGCTTTAAAGATCTTAGATTATTTTCAGCTGTGGTCTGTTTGTTACTGTCCTCATAAAGGACTGACATGGCATTTAAGAAATTGTCAAGGGAATCTAGGATAGGATCACCTGATTCAAAGAATCGGTCTGCCCTTGACCTGGGTTCGCCACTTAAATAAGAGATAGTGGTGCAAACCTTTACCCTTTCTGAATAGTATGTTTTAGGATTCATAGAGTATAATAAAAGGCAAGAATTTTTAAATTCGCGAAACCGTGACCTAACACCAGTAAAGGGTGCAGGAGGGTTTATCTGGGGTTCAGGGTGTTCATTTGATTTTTGCATAAAGAAATCATTTAAAACACGCTTCAATGTGTTGTTCTCATTTTGTACTTCAGTTATGAGCTAGTATATCCACTTTTTGGTTAAGTGAAGTAATTTGGTTTGCCATTTCAGCAGGATCCATTTTGCCTGATATGACACACTGGGCTTGATTATTCTATAATAATGTTGCACTTTGACTACAACTTTATTATATTAAATTGTGAATGTGTAGATGTTCTTTTCAAGTCAATCCTTATGAGTAGAAAGGTTGACAGAGGAAGAGAACAACAGGTAATTTTAATTATGATTTCTTGCAATCAGTTTGAAATAATGGACAGGGAGTTTTAACCCAATCCGGATAGCAAAGGGTTAATTCAGGAACGATATTAGAGAATGCAGTAGTTCATATAATAAGTGTAACTCAGAGTATCAATATGTGAAAGTAAGATTGATGAGATTGATAGTCTGTAGGAGGTGCTTAGTTATTAGTTTAAACAGTTCAGCTTAGGTAATTGATATAATGGAAAGGCAAATGAAACATATGGATACTTGCGGTTATTTGGTAGTGTCAACCAGAACGGAGGTGTGGGTCCTAAGACCTGGATCAGTATCGGAGGTGCTGAGTTGCGTCGTTAGTTCAGCTGAGCAGGATAGAGCAGGCTGTTACTCAGAGATGCTGTGTTGGATGTTCCGCTCAGCGTGGTGAGGAGCTGTGACTCTGTCGGCGGCGGGTGACGTCACCGTCTTCGGCTGATGCAGCATGATGGAAGCGTAGAGGCTACTTGTGCAATCCTGAGCAGCAGGGAATCTGGAAACTTTATTAATTAGCAGGGTAAGAGTAGGTGATAAGATGAAATCTACTGCAGTAGTAGAATCTTTAGGTTAGGTATAATTTTGCTAGGAGAGTTTCTATGAACAAATTCGTAAGAGAAGCTTGAAGTATTAAGTAAGGTGGAATGTATGCTCATAAGAGTTGCAGGAGCTATAAGACACACACACACACACGACATGTGTCAATAATCAAGCAGTTACTGAGTGCTTGAACTCCTCCTTTTATACAGGATATTGTGAGTAGTTGGAGGAATCACCTTAAAGAGGTACATACCATGACACAAACTCTGCCCAAGGTAACAGTTCAGACCAATTATTGTGGTGATCTAAGACATAGCAATGGAGGAACTATTCCAGAGCTTGATTAGACCGTTCCACAGCCCCATTGGATTGAGGGTGATATGCCGAGCAGAAGGGAAGCTGGATTCCCATTTGAGCACAAAAGGAACACCAAAATCTGGAGACAAACTAGCTACCCTGGTCTGACACTATCTCCTTGGGTAACCCATGTAAACGGAAGACCTCCCAGGCAAAAATTGAAGCAAGCTCCTGAGTGGTAGGCAGCTTCTTTAAGGGAATGCAATGTGACATTTTAGAAAAAAGGTCAACCACCATAAGGATAACAATATTGCCATTGGAAACAGGGAGCTCGACAATGAAGTCCATGGAAAGATGTGTCCAAGGACGCTCACCATTAGCAATAGGTTGAAGAAGACTCACAGGAAGATGTAGAGGAGTCTTATTCTGTGCACAAACTGAGCAGGAGGCAACATACACTGCAACATACGAACAAAGACCTGGCCACCAGAATTGTCGAGTGACAGACCAAATCATTTGGTTCTTGCCTGGGTGACCTGCGGCTTTAGGATAGTGGTAAGTATGCAAAAGTTTAGTTCGAAGATTCTAAGGAACAAAACACTTACCACTAGGTTTCTCAGGAGGTGCATTGGTTTGTGCAGCCAGGATCTCCTCCCCCAAGGGAGAAGTCAAATTAGTACGAATGGTAGCCAATATATGGTCAGGAGGTATAACTGGAGTAGGTACAGACTCCTCCTTGGACAGAGGCGAAAATTGTCGAGAGAGGGCATCAGCCCTAACATTCTTACTACCAGGCAAGTAGGAGACCACATAATTAAACCAAGACAAAAATAGCGCCCATCTGGCCTGTCGGGGCGACAAACGTTTTGCTTCAGATAGATAAGTTAAATTCTTGTGGTCAGTAAGAATGAGCACTGGTACGCTAGTACCCTCGAGAAGATGCCTCCATTCCTTGAGTGCCAAAATTATAGCCAGTAATTCCCTGTCACCAATTTCATAATTGCACTCCGCTGGAGACAATTTTTCAGAGAAGTAACCGCACAGATGCAAGGAACCGTCGGGTGTAGGACGTTGAGACAAGAGGGCACCTACTCCAGTCTCAGACGCATCGACCTCAAGAACGAAAGGCAGGACAGGGTTAGGATGAGCCAGAACTGGAGCGGCAGCAAAGGCAGTCTTAAGACTATCAAAGGCCTTAATGGCAATAGGTGACCAATGGTGTGGATCATTCTCTTTACGGGTCATGTCTGTGATAGGTTTGACCAAGGAAGAAATTTTTTTAATAAACTTTCTATATTAATTTGCGAACCCCAAAAAACGTTGAATAGACCGAAGACCAACTGGGCGGGGCCACTGCAGAACTGCAGACAACTTGTCAGGATCCATTGAGAACCCTGCAATGGAGATAACATAACCTAGGAAGGTTACTTGAGTCTGATGGAACTCACATTTCTCGAGTTTACAAAACAGGCCTTTCTCACGTAGTCTCTGAAGAACCCGTATAACATCAGAACGATGAGCCTCAAGTGTGGGTGAATGTATGAGGATGTCGTCTAAATACACCACAACACACTGTTGCAACATATCTCGTAGGACATCATTAATAAATTCCTGGAAAATAGCAGGAGCATTACATAGGGCAAAGGGCATTACAAGATACTCACTTACTCCGGGTGTTAAATGCTGTTTTCCATTTGTGGCCCTCCTTGATCCTAACGAGATTGTACGCTCCTCTCAAATCAAGTTTAGAAAAGACCGTAGCTCCCTTGAGGCGGTCAAAGAGTTCTGTAATGAGCAGAATAGGGTAAGCATTCTTAATGGTAAGACCATTAAGACCCCTATAATCGATGCATGGTCTTAACTCGCCACCCTTTTTCTTCACAAAGAAGAAGTCAGCACCTGCAGGAGAGCAGGATTTGCGGATGATCCCCTGTGACAGAGCATTGGCAACATACTCCTCCATAGCACAATTCTCCGCAATAGACAGAGGGTAAACCCAGCCCCCGAGGAGGAATGGCTCTGGGTTGCAGGTCTATGGCACAATCGTAAGACCGGTGAGGAGGCAACGTACCGGCACGCACCTTGTCAAAAACGTCTAGTAAATCTCGGTACTCCTCTGGCAATTGAGATACCAAAGAAGTGCACAAGACTTTAACTGGTTTCCGGAGACAAATGGAAATACATTGCGGAGACCATGACAAAATTTCGACCTGCACCAGTCGAGACTGGGATTGTGCTTTTGGAGCCAGGAATATCCCAGAACAACTGGAAAATGCAGATAATTTATCACCTGGAACTGGAGGGTTTTAAAATGGAGAGCCCCAACAGCCATTGATAACGGAGCGGTTTCGTGAGTAACGAGTGCAGGCTGAAGGGGCCTGCCATCAATGGCCTCAATATCAAGCTGAACGGACTGAGGCAAAACAGGAATGGAGTGCTTTGATACAAAAGCACTGTCAATGAAATAGCCCTCAGCACCGGAGTCAACAAGAGACTGGGTGACTATGGAGGAGTCCACCCAGGAAAGGACAACTGTGACCAAAGCTTTCTCCTTTAGCGGTTCCAGAGACGAGGATAAACCACCCAAGGTCTGCCCCTGACAGGACCTTAGGTGTGAGCATTTCCCTGTCCATGTAGGACAAGACTTCAAAAGGTGGCCCTGTAACCCACAATAGAGGCAGAGCCCCTCCCTCCTCCTAAAGGCAGAGAGACACGTGAATCCCAACTGCAGCAGTACCTGGTGACTCAGGACCAGGAGGCATGGGAGGAGAGGGAGGCATGTGTGGGAACGAACACGTAGGAGACAACGGAACAGGAGGCTTCTGCAAGCGCTCCTTGAAAGAGGGCCTCTCTCTAAGTCTGATGTCAGTTAGGATAAAAAAAAAGACACCAATGCCTTGAAATCCTCTGGTAAATCTCCGGCTCCAACTTTGTCTTAATCGCATCAGAGAGCCCATGAAAGAAAACGGCAACAAGGGCTTCATTGTTCCAACCTACCTCTGCGGCAAGCGTACGGAACTCAATGGCATACTGAGCAACAGATCTTGTACCTTGCTGAATGGACATGAGTCGTTTAGCAGCAGAGGAGGAGCGAGCCGGAACATCAAATACCCTTCGAAAGTAGGCCACAAATTCAGGGTAATTTGAAATCACAGGTTTATTAGTCTCCCACAAAGGATTAGCCCAGGCAAGAGCTGTGTCAGAGAGTAACGAGATGAGAAATGCCACCTTAGCTCTGTCAGAGGGAAACGCCTGAGGTAACATCTCAAAGTAAATGCCCACCTGGTTCAAAAACCCTCTGCACTGAATAGGATCACCTCCATATTGCTGAGAGTAGAGGTGTAGAACCGGACATGCTCCTGGTAGGACTCGGTGCAACAGCGGAAACAAGAGCAGCCATAACTTGCGGGACACTTTGGTCCAAATGTGCAGTGTGAGTCAGCAGGGTTAGCAGGGCTAGTGCAAATTGATCCAAGCAGTGATCCTGTTCATCCATCCTGGAAATGATGGTAGGTAAAGGTGGATTATTAGCACCATCAGGATTCATGGCCCTTGCGTAATGTCAGGGTGCCAGGAATCAGACTGAGACGAGAATTGCAAAATAATCATACCTTTATTAATAACAAAAAATAATAAAACGTCCACAAGTCAAATAACAAGCCAGGAGTCAAAACCAGAGCTGGTAGTCAGACATGCCGTGTCAGGAGCCAAAGCGAATAGTCAGACTAGCCGATTCAGGAGCCAAAGCGAGTAGTCAGATGAGCCAGAATCAGGAACAAGGAGAACAGCAGAGTCAGGAACAAGCAAGGGATCAGGAACCAGGAGGGACATAAGACAGCCATGTAATACACATGAACTGGAACTCACAAACAGGTCTGAGACAATGCAAGGGCAAAGCATACTGAACAGAGGCCCTTTAAATAATAAGTGATGACATCACAATTCTGAGACTGCAACCTGTCTCACATGGATGATGTACACCAGTCTGGCCATAAAAGGGCATGCAGGAAATGAGCAGCATCACACACACTATGCACCAGAGTCAGCAAGAGAGGTGAGTAAAATGGCTGCCAGCAGCACATGGCAAACAAAGCAGGGATAAAACCCTGACAGAAGCGAATGTTTGGTCTGACTGTTCTACATTTTACAATGTTGATGCTGTGTTAACTACGGCGTATCAATTTAGCATCTAATTTGACTCGGAATTACAGCGTATTCACAGTTGAAGCTTTGATAAATCGGCCCCATAATCTCTACTGTCGGGATTCCTAACTCTCCAAATATCTATAAAAATGAAATGCTCTTTTAAAATTATCCACTGAGACCTGTGGGACGATATTAAAATCTCTGACTACAACCAATGGCAAGTCCATGACTTGAGCTAGCTTCCTCTGCATACCCAGCCAAAATCTATGCTTATTACTTAGTGGCCCATAAACAACACATAGGACGAAAGCCCATTTCTCAATTTTGATCTGTAAAATGATATATCTCCCTTCCTCATCTATTTATTTTTTAGTTAGAGTACGGTAAATTCTGGCAAAATAATATGGCCACTCCTTTGGCTCTATTAGATTCATATGGGATAACTATGACATATGGGAACCATCCCTGTTTTAGTTTCTGGTGTTTTTTTCGAGCAAGGTCCATCTCTTCCAGTACTGCAATTTCTAACCATTTGGTCTGAGGTGTTTAACCCCTTAACGACCAAAGACGTATGCCATACGTCCTAAAAAAAATACAGTTAATGACCGAGGACGAATGGCTTACGTCCTTGGTCTGGAAAGCAGCTGGAAGCGATCCTGCTTGCTTCCAGCCGCTTTCCGGTTATTGCAGTGATGCCTCGATATCGAGGCATCCTGCAATAACCCCCCTTGCCCATCCGATGCAGAGAGAGCCACTCTGTGGCCCTCTCTGCACCGGACATCGATGGCCGGTATCGTTGGTGGGTGGGAGCTTACGTGGGAGGCGGGTGGGCGGCCATCAATGGGCCATGTGACGTTGAGGGGGGCAGGATCGTGGGCGGGATCGCCAAGGGGTGTGCACGGACGCACGCGCGTGCACGAGGGGGCGGGCGCGTGCACGGGGTGGATGCGGGTGGGAACGGCTACACTACAGAAAAAAATTAATAAAAGTTGGGTAAAA
The DNA here is from genome assembly GCF_027579735.1 of Bombina bombina. Classification (NCBI taxonomy): domain Eukaryota; kingdom Metazoa; phylum Chordata; class Amphibia; order Anura; family Bombinatoridae; genus Bombina; species Bombina bombina. The sequence continues at coordinate 89,005,572 of NC_069506.1, read as the reverse complement.
GAAAAATAAAGTAAAAAATCTAAGTGATCTGGAAGGTGGAGGGGGGTTGTTCTTTGGGGGGGGGGGAGCTACACTACAGAAAAATAAATAAATAATAAAAAGGCATTTTTTTGCAGAAACTGGGTACTGGCAGACAGCTGCCAGTACCCAAGATGGCTCCCAGTAAGGTAGAGGGGGAGGGTTAGAGAGCTGTTTAAAGGGGGGGGGATCAGGGAGGTTGGGGGCTAAGGGGGGAATCCTACACATCAGCATATGTAAATATGCTAAAAAAATATACATTTAAAAAAAAAAAAAACAACCTTTTATTTTAGTACTGGCAGACTTTCTGCCAGTACTTAAGATGGCGGGGACAATTGTGGGGTGGGGGGGGGGGAGAGCACTGTTTGGGAGTGATTAGGGGGTCTGAATTAACCCTGCAAGCTCCCTACAAGCTACCTAATTAACCCCTTCACTGCTAGACATAATACATGTGTGATGCGCAGCAGCATTTCGTAGCCTTCTAATTACCAAAAAGCAACCCCAAAGCCATATATGTCTGCTATTTCTGAACAAAGGGGATCCCAGAGAAGCATTTACAACCATTTGTGCCATAATTGCACAAGCTGTTTGTTAATAATTTCAGTGAGAAAACTAAAGTTTGTGAAAAAGGGAATGATTTTTTTTTATTTGATCGCATTTGGCGGGGAAATGGTGGCATGAAATATACCAAAATGGGCCTAGATAAATACTTTTGGTTGTCTACTACACTACACTAAAGCTAAACTTAACCCTACAAGCTCCCTAATTAACCCCTTCACTGCTGGGCATAATACACGTGTTACGCGCAGTGGCATTTTGTGGCCTTCTAATTAACAAAAAGCAATGCCAAAGCCAAATATATTTCTGCTATTTATGAACAAAGGGGATCCCAGAGAAGCGTTTACAAACATTTGTGCCATAATTGCAGAGGCTGTTTGTAAATAATTTCAGTGAGAAACCTAAAATTGTGAAAAAGTGAACGATTTTTTTTTTATTTGATCGCATTTGGCGGTGAAATGGTTGAAATATACCAAGATGTGCCTAGATCAATTCTTGGGGTGGTCTACTACACTAAACTAAAGCTAAAATTAACCCTAGAAGCTCCCTACATGCTCCCTAATTAACCCCTCCACTGCTGGGCATAATACACGTGTGGTGCGCAGTGTTACATTTAGCGGCCTTCTAATTACCAAAAAAAATGCCAAAGCCATATATGTCTGCTATTTATGAACAAAGGGGATCCCAGAGAAGCATTTACAACCATTTGTGCCACAATTGCACAAGTTGTTTGCAAATAATTTCAGTGAGAAACCTAAAGTTTGTGAAAAAAATTGTGAAAAAGTGAACAATTTTTTTTATTTGATCTCATTTGGCAGTGAAATGGTGGCATGAAATATACCAAAATGGGCCTAGATCAATACTTTGGGATCTCTTCTAAAAAAAAAATATATACATGTCAATGGATATTCAGGGATTCCTGAAAGATATCAGTGTCCCAATGTAACTAGCGCTAATTTTGAAAAAAAGTGATTTGGAAATAGCCCTATAACTTGCAAAAAAAGCAAAGAACATGTACACATACCTGTCAGCTGTTCTCCTGGCCAGCTGCATAGCTGAGCCTGACACCCCCCACTAAGGGTGCATTTTACCTCAGGGGAAACCAGAGAAGAAGCCTCTTCTCCTGCTCCCTGTTCACCACACTCCACTGACACACCACACTCAGGCACCAGACATGTCACATTGGCCACTTTTCCCCACTCCACACATCCTACCTTTTCCTGAGGTATAGCAGTCCCTTCACTAAGTTCTGGCACTGCACATTCCATACCTTTCTTTTGGGCATGCAATACTGGTTCTAGCACAGAAGGGTACACGCACTCAGTCTGCCCTTCTTCCCAGCCCTGCTGCCCTCTCACATTTCCACACACTACATCAGGCATCACATTGTCATAATCAATGGCAGTATATCCCTTTTCACTGTAACAAGAAATTACTGGTTCAAGCTCAGGTAAATCAGCATTAACCCTAGGCTCTTCCTCCCAGCAACCAGGTTCAAGAAATCAACATTGCCACAATAATTTGCAATACATCCCTCTTCACTAGAACAAAACATTACTGGTTCTAACACAGGCAGAGCTGCATTAACCCCCAGTGCCACCCCCCCCAGCAGCCATGTTCAAGGAAAGTAATCTCTATCCTTTGGTAGGATACCTCCGGCTCTGGTGCAGCTGGACATTTGTCCATCCCCAGCCTCCCCTCCGGGTTCCCCAAAGTTTCACACAGTTCCTCAGTTGGTGCAGGGCCCTCTGCTGGCTCTTCTAGTTTGCAGGTGTTGTCTTCTGGGGCATACTGACAAAGCATCCAGCCCAAATCATCCCCCAGTAAAACATCAACAGTGATATCTGCAGAAATCCCCACCTCCCGCATACCTTTTTCCACATCCCAATCAAGGTACACTTGTGCCACAGGCACTGCGGGGCAAACTCCCCCAGTTCCTTGAATGGACACAGTCCTCCCTGGTATAATGTTCTCTGGCTTTATAATTTCAGGATGCACCAAGGTAACCGAAGCTCCTCTATCTCTGAGTTCTGTTGCCACCTGGTCAGCCACAGGTACCCTCTGTAGGTTACTTTACTTTGTGATTTTATCTATAACGTTATTGGTTTTTAATATATATTTATAACATATATTCTATTGTTAATTTTTAGTGGATCCACTTTTTTTATTTTTTTGTATTTGTATTTTTCAGCTATATGTAGCATATTAAATATATTATATACGTTTTAAGGAAATTCTTTTACCTTTAGTATATCTGTCACCATCAGTTGTCTTTGCCTTTTAGGAGGCGCTCTGTGTATTTATATTTTAAACAAGCAGAGTAGTCAGACAGGCAGAGTTCAGCAATATTAAGGCAATCCAGCAATTCAAGGGTTAAACAAGCAGGGAAGTCAGACAGGCAGAGTTCAGCAATATTAAGTAATTCAAGTAATAAAGCACCTAGGAGCACAGACACAATAACACCTATACTTGGGCAGTGAATGTAAGTTATGCAGGTACTTACTTAGGCGCTGATTCGCGCCAAGGAGCTCAAAGGATCCGGCTTCAGAGGGGAAAAGACGTGTAGTGATGATGTCATTGCCACACGCTCACAGCAACCACTGCATCCCTGACAACAGCCAGAGCAGCAAGGGAGCAGAGTGAGAATGCTGAGACCACAATACCATATCAACTACTCCACATGAGTGTATAATGCATAACAGACCCATTCTGGGGGTATGCTCTCAAAATCTGTATCTTGTCTTTAAAATTGAGATACTTGATCATATCTTATCTTGGAGGGGCCGTCTCAGTAGTAATGTTGGTCTCCCCACCCTGGGTGCAGGATTCAGGCAGATTTAGAAGTTTAGGGAGCCTGTCTTCCACAAACTGGATTAAAACTGGATTAATAGGAACAAGAAACTGATTGGAAGTCCCACAACCCAGATTTTATTCCTTTGCAATCTGTTTTCATTTTGCTTTTGTATATGTTGGACACATTAGTAGTTGTTTTGCATTGTCTGTTCTCTGCTTCTAAAAGTCATTGCTCTGCCTGAGACATTTTTCTATAAAATTGTTTGAAAACAGATGAGAGTCCACTCCATTTTAAAGTTGGTAATTTTTAGGTAAAAATAATGCTGTCAATTGCATAACAAAATGAGTATCTTGAAGGTGAGTACTTGCTGTTTAATCTGCTGTGCTATGTTCAGCATGTATTTCCACCTGGTGCCTCATTTTCTTCTCTTTATGCTTGTGTAGAGGACATGTTGCCTGTTTGTTGTGGTAACTACTATAATATTTTTGCATAAAGCCTATTAATCAGTATTCCAAAATATGAGAAAATGCAAAGACAGTGCTAAAGATCTGCCACCATTCAATATCCAGTACTTAAAGGTAATAGGGGGAACTGCACATTTATAAGGTTAGATTTTCAGTTTCAGTTTCTAGCTGAAAGTTCACAAGCAATCCTGTCTCCAGGAACACTGTAGTATAACACTGGATAACACTGCCACTTAATGGATAACAATGCATCTCCAAGGTGCAAGGAGCTTACTACTCCTACTGTACAGCATAAGTAACCTGGCAGTGTGAAGTCACTTTAAAAATAGAAGCTTAAAGTGATGGTAAACCTTAACTTAATGCCATGTAATTAATCTTTGCTATTAAAACGTATATGTGTACCTTTTCTATTTTTAATCCATCTGTTAAATGCTAAATTAGGGCAAAAAGTAATGATTCTATTTTAATGTTGTTCCGGCCCACTTGGATGAACTCTTTTTTTTTTTATGACAATTCTAGTGAACATCTAATCAGCATGTGTGTCATTTGACAGCCCCTTTAATGCCCTTAGAAAGCCTATGAGTGGATTTGACTGCTCTATACATCACAGCCCAGCCAAAAGAGGAAATGAAAGGAGGCGAACGAATAGACAATACCAATTAGGATTATAAATATTTTATTATAAAATATATATACACTTTAAAAAAAAAAAAAGAATTGCATAGTTTAACTTGAAACTAATATATTTTTCATTGCAAGATTCTTATAGTCTGAAATCTACCATCACTTTAAGGCAGCACTTTTCTAGTATATAAGAGAGAGCCTATGGGGGGTAGTTATCAAGCCGTCAACCTCAAATACGCTGGAATTCTGCAGCATATTTGTGGCGAGGCTGATTCGCCTTAGTTATCAAAGGCTAGAGACAGGCAAAAGTAGAATTTTGTGACGTAAGCTTCGATCCGCCGGATTCAGTCCGACACAGATGGATTCTTACGTCACTCCAGATGTTCCGCACACAAGTGCGGCACAATCTGACTACTTTTGCTAGTTATCAAAAAACTAGCAGGTACGCTCGGCACTTTTCCGGCCCAGCGTACCTGGTTTTCAATCCGCCGCCCTGGAGGCGGCGGATCCCATAGGAATCAATGGGAGTCTGACCATAGCGAAAGTACAAGTTCGCTGCTGCCAGACATCCCATTGATTTCTATGGGAGCTGTCTACACCTAACACCCTAACATGTACCCCGAGTCTAAACACCCCTAATCTGTCCCCCCCCTACACCGTCGCAACTAAATAAAGTTATTACCCCCTAAACCGCCGCTCCTGGAGCCCACCGCAAGCTACTCTATACATATTAACCCCTCAACCGCCACTCCCTGACCTCGCCGCAACTATAATACATGTATTAACCCCTAAACCGCCGCTCCCGGACACCGCCGCAACCTACATTATACCTAGTAACCCCATACTGCCCCCCTATACTGCCACCCTCTATAATAAAGTTATTAACCCCTATCCTGCCGATCCCGGACCTCGCCGCAACTAAATAAATAGTTTAACCCCTAAACCGCCGCTCCAGGACCCTGCCGCAACCTATATTAAACTTATTAACCCCTAATCTGCCCCCCTACACCTATAATACATTTATTAACCCCTATCCTGCCCCCCTACACCGCAGCCACTGTAATAAAATTATTAACCCCTAAACCTAAGTCTAACCCTAACACCCCCCTAACTTAAATATTAATTAAATACATTTAAATAATATTTCTATTATTAACTAAATGAATCCTATTTAAAACTAAATACTTACCTTTAAAATAAACCCTAATATAGCTACAATATAAATAATAATTATATTGTAGCTATCTTAGGATTTATTTTTATTTTACAGGCAAATTTCAATTTATTTTAACTAGGTACAATAGCTATTAAATAGTTATTAACTATTTAATAGCTTACCTAGCTAAAATAAACTGAAATTTACCTGTAAAATAAATCCTAACCTAAGTTACAATTACACCTAACACTACACTATACTTTAATAAATTATTTCTATTTAAAACTAAATACTTACCTGTAAAATAAACCCTAAGATAGCTACAATGTAATTAATAATTACATTGTAGCTATTTTAGGATTTATATTTATTTTACAGGTAACTTTGTATTTATTTTAGCTAGTTAGAATAGTTATTAAATAGTTATTAACTATTTAATAACTACCTAGCTAAAAGAAATACAAAATTACCTGTAAAATAAATCCTAACCTAAGTTACAATTAAACCTAACACTACACTATCATTACATTAATTAAATAAATTAACTACAAATAACTACAATTAAATACAATTACATAAACTAACTAAAGTACAAAAAATTAAAAAAGCTAAGTTACAAAAAATAAAAAAAATAAGTTACAAACATTTAAAAAAATATTACAACAATTTTAAGCTAATTACACCTAATCTAAGCCCCCTAATAAAATAACAAAGCCCCCCAAAATAAAAAAAATTTCCTACCCTATTCTACATTAAAAAGTTACCAGTTCTATTACCTTACCAGCCCTTAAAAGGGCCTTTTGTGGGGCATGCCCCAAAGAAAACTGCTCTTTTGCCTGTAAAAGAAAAATACAACCCCCCCAACATTAAAACCCACCACCCACATACCCCTAATCTAACCCAAACCCCCTTAAAAAAACCTAACACTACCCCCCTGAAGATCATCCTACCTTGAGTTGTCTTCACTCAGCCGAGCCACCGATGGAACCGAAGAGGAGATCCGAAGCGGCAGAAGTGATCCTCCAAGGGGCGCTGAAGAAGTCTTCCATCCGATGAAGTGATCCTCCAGGCGGCGCTGAAGAAGTCTTCCATCCGGGCGATGTCATCTTCCAAGCGGCGCTGAAGAAGTCTTCCATCCGGGCGATGTCATCTTCCAAGCGGGGTCTTCAATCTTCTTTCTTCAGGATCCATCTTCATCCCGCCGACGCGGAACATCCTTCTTTCCCGACGGACTACTGACAAATGAAGGCTCCTTTAAGGGACGTCATCCAAGATGGCGTCCCCTCAATTCCGATGGGCCGATAGGATTCTATCAGCCAATCGGAATTAAGGTAGGAAAAATCTGATTGGCTGATTGAATCAGCCAATCAGATTGCGCTCGCATTCTATTGGCTGATCGGAACAGCCAATAGAATGCGAGCTCAATCTGATTGGCTGATTGGATTAGCCAATCGGATTGAACTTCAATCTTATTGGCTGATTCAATCAGCCAATCAGATTTTTCCTACCTTAATTTCGATTGGCTGATAGAATCCTATCAGCCAATCGGAATTGAAGGGACGCCATCTTGGATGATGTCCCTTAAAGGAGCCTTCATTCGTCGGTAGTCCGTCGGGAAAGAAGGATGTTCCGCGTCGGCGGGATGAAGATGGATCCTGAAGAAAGAAGATTGAAGACCCCGCTTGGAAGATGACATCGCCCGGATGGAAGACTTCTTCAGCGCCGTTTGGAAGATGACATTGCCCGGATGGAAGACTTCTTCAGCGCCGCCTGGAGGATCACTTCATCGGATGGAAGACTTCTTCAGCGCCCCTTGGAGGATCACTTCTGCCGCTCCGGATCTCCTCTTCGGTTCCATCGGTGGCTCGGCTGAGTGAAGACGACTCAAGGTAGGATGATCTTCAGGGGGGTAGTGTTAGGTTTTTTTAAGTGGGGGTTGGGTTAGATTAGAGGTATGTGGGTGGTGGGTTTTAATGTTGGGGGGGTTGTATTTTTCTTTTACAGGCAAAAGAGCAGTTTTCTTTGGGGCATGCCCCACAAAAGGCCCTTTTAAGGGCTGGTAAGGTAATAGAACTGGTAACTTTTTAATGTAGAATAGGGTAGGGAATTTTTTTATTTTGGGGGGCTTTGTTATTTTATTAGGGGGCTTAGATTAGGTGTAATTAGCTTAAAATTGTTGTAATATTTTTTTAAATGTTTGTAACTTATTTTTTTATTTTTTGTAACTTAGCTTTTTTTTATTTTTTGTACTTTAGTTAGTTTATGTAATTGTAGTTATTTGTAGTTAATTTATTTAATTAATGTAATGATAGTGTAGTGTTAGGTTTAATTGTAACTTAGGTTAGGATTTATTTTACAGGTAATTTTGTATTTCTTTTAGCTAGGTAGTTATTAAATAGTTAATAACTATTTAATAACTATTCTAACTAGCTAAAATAAATACAAAGTTACCTGTAAAATAAATATAAATCCTAAAATAGCTACAATGTAATTATTAATTACATTGTAGCTATCTTAGGGTTTATTTTAAAGGTAAGTATTTAGTTTTAAATAGAAATAATTTATTAAAGTATAGTGTAGTGTTAGGTGTAATTGTAACTTAGGATTTATTTTACAGGTAAATTTCAGTTTATTTTAGCTAGGTAAGCTATTAAATAGTTAATAACTATTTAATAGCTATTGTACCTAGTTAAAATAAATTGAAATTTGCCTGTAAAATAAAAATAAATCCTAAGATAGCTACAATATAATTATTATTTATATTGTAGCTATATTAGGGTTTATTTTAAAGGTAAGTATTTAGTTTTAAATAGGATTAATTTAGTTAATAATAGAAATATTATTTAGATGTATTTAATTAATATTTAAGTTAGTGGGGGTGTTAGGGTTAGTGTTAGACTTAGGTTTAGGGGTTAATAATTTTATTACAGTGGTGGCGGTGTAGGGGGGGCAGGATAGGGGTTAATAAATGTATTATAGGTGGCGACGGTGTAGGGGGGGGCAGATTAGGGGTTAATAAGTTTAATATAGGTTGCGGCGGGGTCCGGGAGCAGCGGTTTAGGGGTTAAACTATTTATTTAGTTGCGGTGAGGTGCTTTGAGCAGGCGGACACACATCGCCGGAAATCAACCCGATTGAGTACGATTGGGTTGATTGACACCCCCCTGCTGGAGGCCCATTGGCCGCAAGTCTGCAGGGGGCGGCGTTGCACCAGCAGCTCTTGTGAGCTGCTGGTGCAATGCTGAATACGGCGAGCATATTGCTCGCCGTTTTCAGCAAGGTCTGTCGGACATGATCCGCACTGTCGGATCAGGTCCGACAGACCTTGATAAATATGCCCCACAGTCTCAACAGTGGGTAGGAGACAGGTCTACTCCAGGCAGTGGTAAAAGAGCAATGCTTTCCAGTGCCAGATGATGTATGCAAGACCGGTGGGGTATGTTGCTTATATTTGTGCCCAAATTAAGAAGAAATCTATACATGGCAAGGTGTGTTTGGAGGGCTCTCTTTAATCAAGCAAATTGGTGGCCAAAATACAAATGGAAATGATATTTCGCTAAATCTGGACCAAATATATCTAAAATGCAAATGCGAATATTTAGAATAGAATTCTTAATTGATATTAATAACTATTATTTAAACTACTATGTAAAATACCAAGAATGTGAGGTTGTAGCTTTAAGGAAACTTCATACATTGTGTGTGTGATAGTTGAACACATATATATACAAAAACATATTAATTTGATACTGTGGCGTAGAAACCTCAAAGGTCCCACCTCTAATAAAATGGTTATTAAAATACTAAAATACTAAAATGTTAATGATGATACTAAAATGTATACACACAAAAATAAATGTATCAAAACCCAAACTATGTGGTGAGATTATTTTGCTCTCATTTCATACCTGCAATAATTTGGGCTACACACTGTTAAAATGTCAAGATGTCGAAATCCTTTCTTATTGTCAATGTTCCCAGTGTGCAGATGCACGGTACCTTATATGAGTTCCAGCATAAAGGGTGTTTCTTGATACATTCAATGTGTTAAGTATGTCCGATCTTGTTTATGAAATTAGTATCCTGTTAGGGGCGGAGTCTCTCCGGTGCTGCTTCTGTCCAGCCAGGTAGTCACTCACTTGGCTCGGTAAATGAATGATATGGAAAACAAAAAGAAAAAGCGCACACAAAGTACGATTCAAGTGAAGTTTTTAATTAAATTCATGCACACGCAACACACACTGTTGCACTTACTAGAAATAGGTTTAAAATAAGCAGTTGGAACAGACGTTGTGTTGGTATTGCTTCTGGGTTGATTGTAAACACAATCTGACAGTGATGTAAAACACACAAGCTTCAAGCTCTGCTGGGCATCCACATTGCCTCCCGCAGGTATCAGTAGCCAGGTCCCCAGAGGATGTCAACTGTCTGATTGATATGGAGTCCTCGATGCAGGCTTTTTCAAGAGGTTTAGTACTGGAATGATTTAAAAGTGGCACCCTTTCGGGTTTAAAGGTCTGGATCCAGTTCCGCCCATAGTGACAAATCATGGGGCGTGTATGTTCTTTCAAGCTGATTTGTTCATTACTAGTCCAAGTTCATAATCTTAAAAACAATGGTTACCTAAATATACTTTATCACAAAAATGCCTAAATACAAACATAGATACCATCTTACATGCCCTAATGTTATACATATTAAAATCAACATTTTGCTAAAAAATATTAAATAGTAATAGTAATAATAAAATTCATGTTAATCATAATACACTTATTTAACATAAAAAGACAGGTTGATTGCTCTATATCCCATACCTAAAAAGCTCCTAAAGGGCAAAGAAACAGAACCATATCGATAAAAAATAAGCAAATAAATAAATATGCATACAAAAGACTTCAGACCCAATATTAGATACTACAATTTTACTACTGTTATATTACATATGTATAATAATTGCACAGATTTGGATATATAGGGAAATGGGATTTTAAGATAGTATACCCTATACCATTGCCTGTTAGAAAAGGATGACAAAACAATTGCGTCAGAAAATGGGTTGATCCTTACTGACCAATTGGATAACTGTTTTTCATGCAGTGACTCATCATAGCTCTGCCTTATCATTCGTCAGATTTACTCCCCCGTTAACATATGAGCCCTTGACAGATGGTAAATATGTCAAGGGTATTATGCTACAAGTTCTGAGCTGACTATTCTATGAAGCAGATACCTTATATAACTACCCAATATGGTTAGGTGGTGGCTGAAATCGTGAACTAGTTTAAGTAATCAAAATAATACATACACTATTGTACCCACATGTGTGTTAAACATAGGATACCACTATGTCATCTGATCAGTATAACGATATAGATACTTGTCGTAAAACTTAAACTTGAAAGATATTATATCTTAATAAGCTACCAACAGCTCATATAGATGTTGGTTGCAATGGTTGCTATATTGATACTGAATAGTAATTCCTATGTTTTTTTACCCGAAAATAGATTTTTTTATTTTTTTATTTTAAAACAAGCTTTATTGAATAAAACAAGTAGATATACATAGTCACAGAAAAATGTATGGTTGTACATAAATGAAACGGCGTGAGAGCGCGTGGCACACGCGCCCTCAGTAGCAGGTTAAGTATGTGACAGTAAGCTTGCATTTTTTCTTTTTTAACATAAGTTGTAACAAACAATTTATAAACCATTATGGATTAAGTTGACGAATACACACAGTTTAACAATGCTTCGTAATTTTTTAAAGAAGCGGAAACAGAGGAAGGAGAAGTGGGGTGGGAAGAGAAGGGGGAGAAAAAAAAAAAAAAAAAAAATAGGGTAGGGAAGAACACATCTTGGAGTGGCCCAACATTAAAGAGGGAATTAGACCTTTGACAAGAGAGGCATAATGCCCTCTGTCAGCTTTACGCAGGGGCAGAGTCCCAAGCAGCCACCATCATTTCAAACTTAGGTAGCTGTTTGATTTTAAAGTAGTGTAATTTTTCCATGAGCAGGAGCTCATCGACAGAGGAACGCCAATCTTCAAGGGAAGGCACCTCTACCGATTTCCACAATTTCGGGATTAGTCTCTTGGCTCCAGTTAACATTAGTAGAAGAAGAGCCCGACCATGACTTGTTTCAATCTTTGGTAGATTCAGAAACAGCAATGTTTCGAGGGAAAGTGGGATGCTGGTTTCAAGTTTAGCGGAGATCTCCCCTAACACTGTCGACCAAAAATTGGTTAATTTAGGGCAGTCCCACCATATATGTGAGATTGTGCCTTGTGCCCCACAACCCCTCCAACAAGCCGCGTTAGCCGTGGGAAAAAGTTGGTGTAGCCTGGATGGCGTGTAATACCACTGGGTGTGAAATTTAAGTTGAATTTCTTGTACTCTGGCTGATGCAGATGAGCGTCTCACCAGCTCAAAGGACTCAAACCAATCGGCCTCTTCTATAGTGTTATTGAGTTCTCTATCCCACGCCTTCATGTATGAAGGTAGCTGTGTATCTGGAGGGGTAAGGAGGATTTTGTAAATCTTCGAGATCAGCCTCCTAGGGGGGCTGGGGGACGTGCACAACGACTCAAAAGGAGTCAGATCTCTGACAAATTTGTCTTTTTGTTTATGTGATGTAAGGAAGTGTGAGAGTTGGTGGTATCTAAGCCAGGAAGAAAAAATGTGCCCTACTTGTTCTTGCATTTGTTGTTGGGATTTAAGCCTGCCTTCTGCCTGTGCAGAATGTAGGATTCCCAATCTTAGACTGTAAGGGGAATATTCACGCCTACTCAAATTGTAGTATGGAGTGTCAGGGTTTTCTAGTATAGGGATCATTGGTGAACAGATAGAGGAGATGTGAGTGCTTGTAGCCAAAAGCCTGTCCCATGTAAGCAGGGTTTCCAGTGTAAGGTGGTATTTATAAATTAGTTTGGGGCGTTTTGAAGCTGGTATCCAAGCCAGGGTGCTAACATTATTTAGCTGGAGAATCTGTCCATCCAGCCTGACCCACTGCTTTTGAGTAGTGTTCTGCGACCATTCCACTAGTCTCTGTAAGATTATGGCCCTTCTGTATAAAGTCAAGTCCGGAAAGCCCAAGCCTCCCCTGTCCCGTGGTAGATATAATGTCTTTCTGGGGATTCTCGGTCTAGTACCAGTCCAAATGAATTGCTCAATTGACCTCTGCAGTTGGGGTATGAAGTCAGTCGGTAGATGGATAGGGACAGTCTGCATAACATATAGAATTCGTGGCAGTATGTTCATTTTTATAAGGCCAATTTTCCCCAGCCAGGACAGCGATTTATTTTTCCATGATGATAGATCATTAATAATTTCTTTTCTCAAAGGTAGGTAGTTATTTCTGAATATGTCAGAAGAGTCCGCGGACAGGAATATACCAAGGTATTTCAACTTGGTGGTAGCTATGGGGACCCTATACTCTGATTCTAAGAGGTGAATTTGTTCAGCAGGAGCATTTATATTAAGGAGTTCTGATTTTGATAGGTTTAGATGGAAGTTAGACAGCGCGCCGTATTCGTCCAGCTCTTTCAGGAGCTCAGGAATGGAGGTGTCTACATTCGTTAGAGTGTAGAGGACGTCGTCGGCGTAGAGAGCCTGTTTGTATTCTTCCCGACCTACCTGTACGCCCTTAATGTTTGGGTTATTTCTCACTTTCTGAGCTAAGGCCTCAATAGAGAGGGCGAAGAGAAGGGGGGAGAGGGGGCATCCTTGACGGGTGCCGTTTGCAATGCTAAATTTGTCAGATAGGGTACCATTAATTCTAATTCGTGCATTGGGGGCGGAGTATAAAGAGAAGGTCATATTGATAAATGCCTGTCCGAAGTTCATAACCTTCATGACCCGGCGCAGGAAGAGCCAGTCGACACGGTTGAAGGCCTTCTCCGCGTCCGTTGAGAAGAGGGCCATAGGCACTTTCTCAAATTGGGCAAAGTTTAACAATTGGAATATTTTGTTGGTATTGTCTCTAGCCTCTCTTCCGGGCACAAAGCCCACCTGATCAGTTGCAATAAGATTAGGGAGATACCTGTTAAGCCGAGTGGCCAAGATTTTGGGAAATATTTTGACATCTAAGTTCAATAATGAGATGGGCCTAAAGTTCGCTGGGAAAGTCGGGGGCTTACCGGGTTTGGGGATGACAGTGATATGAGCTTCGAGTAGTGAACTAGACATAACGGGGTCTTCTATCAGATTATTAAAGAGGTTAAGCATCATAGGGCCTAGTGTTTTTTGAAATTATTTATAGTATTTAAGAGAAAAGCCGTCTGGTCCTGGGCATTTGCCACTGGGGGAGTCTTTTATTGCTTGAGATAGCTCCTCTATGGAGATTGGGTTGTCAAGGCTATTTTTTGGTCTGGGTAGATTCAGGGTTGAGAGGTACTGATCTATTACTGCACTTCTAGTCATTGTGTCGTCGGTGGGCCCCATACAGTTAGATTGATTTGGCAGGTTGTACAGTCCTTTGTAATAGGTGTGGAAGGAGCTCGCTATTTGCTTACAACTTTTTAATATTGTGCCATCTGAGTCTATTATGTGATGAACATATGTCTTGAGTTGTTTCCTACGAATGGCCCTGGCTAGCAGTTTACCAGGTCTGTTCCCACCCTCATAGTATCTTTGTTTTAGCGCAAGGGCCCGACGTTGATAGGCCTCAAGTTGGTGGAGGCTCAAGTCTTTCCTAGCCTTTTCTAACTTATGTTTGGTCTCTATGTCTAGTGGATTCTTTTTGTGTGCGGTTTCTAAATGAATTATTGTATTTAAGAGGCTGGTAAGTTTTAATCTATGTTGCTTATTAAGGCGCGCCTTATGTTTGAGAAATTCGCCTCGTATGACACTTTTGTGTGCCTCCCAAAAGTTTACTACTGACGTGTGTGAAGGGTCGTTGTGTTGTAGGTAGTCAGTCAGAGATTTTTGAATTTCAGAGATAATCAAGGGGTTGTCCAGTAAAGTGTCGTCGAGTTTCCAGACATAGGTCGTGGGGGGAATGTCAGGCCATTGTATAGTACATGTGACCGGTGCGTGATCCGACCAAGTAATTGGGCCTATTGAGCAAGATGTGACCATGTCAAGTCCAGATGCGTCCGTTAAGAAGTAGTCTATTCTGGAGTATTTATTGTGCGGGGGGGAATAGTAGGTGTAATCTCTCCCCGAAGGGTGTAGAGATCTCCAGATGTCGTGTAGCAATAGGTTTGTGATCGTTGATCTAACGCGAAAATAGATTTTTTAAGGAAAACTTCCTAAGTTAAAGTTAAATTGTCCAGTGTCTAAAAAAAGAGATGAACCAACTTTATATTATGGAAATATCACATAAAAGCTGCCACATCAATATCTATATTGAGCCCTAATGGTTGAAGTGTTTTTAATTTATAAATCCATTTTGTTTCCAGTTTTTTTAGTTTCAACAATCTTTTTGATTTGGTAGGAGGTACCCTATCTATCTCCTGAACTTTAAGTGATTTTGGGTTGCTACCATGGTGATCTAAGAAATGCTTGGAAACACTTGCCTAGATTAGGAGTTTTGCGTTAGAAGGGGTGCGTTAGCTACACGTCTTTTTTTTTTAACGCGCACTGTTTTTAACGCTGGTATTATGAGTTTCAAAACAAGCTCCTAACGCGACTCCTAACACGTTTATTTTATACGCGTAATCACAGTTTCCCATAGAGATCAATGAGAAATCAGAGAAGCACGCATTTTTCACCTAATACTCGATTTCGTGATAAATACGCACTGCTCTGTCATATGACCTATACCACAACTGTGTTGCTGATGGGTTTTTGGATATTAGAGAGAGATTTAGTGCCTTATTGTGAGAGTTAGTGTTAGTGTGAGAGAGTGAGTTAGTGTTATTGTGGGAGTTAGTTAGTGGTAGCGTGAGTTAGTGGTAGCGTGAGTTAGTGGTAGCGTGAGTTAATGGTAGAGTGAGTTAGTGGTAGAGTGAGTTAGTGGTAGCGTGAGTTAGTGGTAGCGTGAGTTAGTGGTAGCGTGAGTTAGTTAGTGGTGGTGTGAGTTAGTTACTTGTAGTGTGAGATAGTAAGAGAGCAGTAGTGAGCGAGAGTTGGTTTGGGTGAGTGTGCGAGTGGTTTTTCTGTATACGTAACACATTTACACGCAAACACATTCAATACATAACTACACTTATCAATAACACTACATACACTCCATCCCCCATCCCCCATTCCCTGTAATCCCATTCCCTTTCATCCCATACCCCATTCCCCAGCCCATACCCCATTCCCTTTAAGCCCATACCCCATACCTTTTAAGCCCATCCCCATCCCATAGTTACATTTAGTTTACATATCCTCCTTTTAGTCTTCTTATACATTTTCGTTTGTTAAATACTCCTTACCCTCTTTTATTTAAATCCCTTTCACACTTTGAGCAGTTTTTTTGTCTTTTTATTTATTTATTTTGACCCCCTTTCATTTGGGCACATTCACTTTTTGTTGTAGTAGTTAGGGTTCAGTTTAGGGAAGAGATGGAAGAGGAGGGCAGGCAGGAAATTAGTCAGGGGAGAGGGAGAGGGACAGGACAGGAAGGGGGCAGGAAGCGGGGGAGGAAGCGGTGGGTGGACCCAGCCACTTGGTTCAAGATGAACAAGTGGCTGGGCCCAGTAGCGGACAGAGTAGAGCTTCACAGTCCGGGAAACAGAGGACACCATCACAGTGGAAGGCCAAGCTGACTAGGGAGGCGAGGTATACCATGGAGGAGAAGGAGGTCCTCATAGAGGCATATATGCGGAGGGCTAGGAGGCTGCAGGCTCAGAAGGCCACCCTGAGGGAGAAGAGGAAGCTCTGGCTGGAGATCAGGGATGCCGTTAATGCAGTGGGGGGCTATAAGAGGGATGGTGAATCGATTAAACATTGCTACCGAGACTGCAAAATGGAGCTGAAAAAATAAATATCGAGGGAGTACCAATACGCAAAAGGGACCTGTGGCGGGCCTCCAATGACCGTGGAGTATACCCGATGGGAGGATATGTTGCGTCCCAGCATCTCCGAGGTGGCCATAGTCGGGATTGGAGGAGTCGATACCGGGAACCTGCCACTCTCATCTGACGGTAAGCTCATTTAATAATCTCTTAACATCAAAACTAAAGAATGTATTTAAGGATATGATTAATGCTATTACGCTTTTTAACACATTATTACGTAAACGCATTCACAATTACCTTGCGATTACATTAGTATCTAGGCTACAGGTTAGGAGTGCATTTAAACAGACTGAAAACAAATGCAAAAACATTCAGATTGACCAGATAGATATCAGAAACACGGTTTGGAAAATGCGGAAATCGTATTGAGTGTTATATTTCAATGTGGATTAATGAGGCTGCATTTGTAATTCTATTGTAAGCAAAAGTATTTACATCTTTATTTGAAACTATGCTAATATATAAATTTCTTTCTTTTTGCAATATACAGAGTCTGGGGAGGAGGCAGCACAGCAACTACAGACTCCTCCTTCACCCAGGTATGAGAGTGGTGGGGATGACTCGCCACCTCGGGGAGACATGGAAGACATCCCTCTATACTCCTCAGAAGAAGCCCCCACTGCAGAAGAGATCCCTGCACCAGCAGCCCCTCTTGCACCAGCAGCCCCTCTTGCACCAGCAGCCCGCCGTGCACCAGCAGTGCGCCATGCACCAGCAGCCTGCCGTGCACCAGAAGTACCTCAGGAGGAGATAGCCGAGGTGCAAGTATTGCTTGATTTTCAAGAACAGATGCGTGCCTCCCGGAGGGAAAATATTCAAAGCCAAATACAGATGACGGAAGACATTCATGCCACTCTACAAGGCCAGACAGAGCTCATACAGGGCCAAAGAGATCTCATATAGTGCCAAACAGAAATTATACAGGGCCAAAGAGAAATTATACAAGGACAAAACCAGATGTTGCATATTCTCCAAGCTATATTTCAGGTCCTCCGGGAGGCGCATAATGCGCCATCTGCTGCTGGGCCATCTGCTGCTGGGCCATCTGATCCTGGGTCATCTGCTGCTAGGCCATCTGAACCTGGGCCATCTGCTGCTGGGCCATCTGATCCTGGGTCATCTGCTGCTGGGCCATATGATCTTGGGCCATCTGCTCCTGGTACTCCTCAATCTCCTCCTCAGCTGGGACATCCCAGTACTCCTCCTTCCCCTCTTCCACAAACATCTCCGATGAGAACTCATCGGAGGGGGCAGTTGCCCCCCCCCAGAGCCTCAGTCTCATGGGAAGAGGGGAAGGAAGAGGAAGTAAGTATTTTTTTATATATATATTTTTATTTATTTAATGTGTAATGGATAGGTATGTGATGATTTGGTCTTCTTACACTTGTGGACCACACTCTGTATATAATCTGCTTCTATGGGACCAGGTCCATGGAGGCAGATTGCAGAGTGTGGGTTACAATTGTGTGGACACCACATCATCACATACCTATCCCTGTTCATTACATTGATTGGTTTCTGTGTTGTGATGTCCAAACTGTTTCCCTAATCTCAAACAAAATGACCATTCCAATTATACATGATGGCATATTACTGTTTGAATGCCAATAACACAGCTTAAAGGGACAGTCAGAACATTATTGTTTACAAAGAAAACACTGTATTACGCATTATCAAGTTTGCAAAAAAAAACACTTAGAGAAATACACGTGTGACTTATGTGATTACCCTTGTATCTATGCCTCAGAAAAATTACCACTTATTTATGTTATTTTGACAGACCAACATTTTAGCCAATCACTGATCAATCCAGGGTAACTATGCTGTATGAGCTCAAGGTTTTCTATATGAAAATTCAATCAAAATGTCCTCTAGTGTTGAAAATGCATTCAGATTAGATGCACTCTTCAAGCTCTAAGAAATGAGCAGATGAACCTCCTAGGTTTAGCTTTCAACTAAGAATAACAAGAGAACTGTGATAAATTGGTGAGAAACGTTTGAGATAATAATTTTTAAAAATTGCATTTTTCTACTTTAAAATCCTTATTGTTTTTAAAGACTGTCCCTTTAAAAAAATTACATATGCTAACATATACTAATCTTTTGTGATTGTTGGTATATCTACATGTACTTGTTCAAACAAGAAAATATTGGAATAGGATTTCTATTGACGTGTTAAATAAAGTCTATTTTCTTAAAGAGACATTATTGTGTTTGAATTATTTAAGAAAGACATTTCATTTAGAAGGAATATGGTTTCAGGTCCTTTTATGCGTTATTTTAGAAATATATGCTCACACTATTGACTAAATTATTTAACTTTTACTTTTCAGAGAACAATAGCTGTTCTCCCTTCTTTACAACTGCGAATATCTCGTTAATCTTAAAAAAGGGTAAAGACTCTGAATTACCTAGCTCCTATAGACCGATCTCTGTCCTTAACATTGATTATAAACTACTTGCAGCCATAATAGCCTCTCGACTGAAACCATACATGGGTGATTTAATTCATGAAAATCAATCTGGCTTTATATCGGGCCGGAATTCCGTGAGAAACACGAGGAAATTATTAATCTTGATCGAATCGTTTTGGAATAAGTATAAGTCCGTCAGCGCACTTGAGGCTGAAGACAAGGCTATTCTAACGGTCGACGCGGAGAAAGCGTTTGACCGCGTTGGCTGGAATCATTTGTTTTCTGCTCTAGATCGGTTCGGATTCCCTGGATACTTTATTAATTATATTCGGCTGATCTATAGTACCCCTTCCTCGGCGGTCATCATAAATAACGCAGCTACCCAACGCTTCAATCTATTTAGAGGGACCAGACAAGGATGCCCTCTCTCCCCTTTCTTGTTTAACCTGAGTATCGAATCTCTCGCCATCCGATTAAGACAAGAATTGCATGTGATCTTAATGGCAGATGAAAAGCTAGTGCTGCTTCTTTATGCGGATGATCTTTTATTATTCCTCTCCAATCTTAAGGTTTCTTTACCTATTTTTCAAGCGATTATTCAGGAATTTGGGGAAATCTCCGGATTTAAGATAAACATCTCAAAATCAGAATTAATGTGGCTATATAGAAAATCCCCCTATTATTGTAACCATCCCTTTCTTGAGGTCTCCCAGATTACCTATCTTGGTCTCTGTCTATCCAGAAACTCAGAAGAGTGGTACAAGTTAAACTATAGGCCGGGCTTGGATTATTGTAAAAGAAAACTAGAGGAGTGGACTTTGTTGCCTATAGCCTTAACGGCTCGCGTGACTTTGATTAAATCAGTAATTTTTCCAAAACTTCTTTACATTTTTCAGAATATCCCGTGTTTTTTACATAAAAAAGATATTATCATATTTAACAGGGCATGTTCCAATTTTTTATGGAACGGAAAGAGAACACGCATTGCGCCCCACAGACTCATGAATTCCAAGATGTCAGCAGGCCTTGCTCTCCCTAACATTCAAACGTATAATTTGGTTACTATAGCAAGATTTGCTTTAGACTGGTTAACTACGAAAGACCAAATTTCCTCAGTTACTTGGGAAAATCAAATTGTTGCCCCTTTTAGTTTGAGGGCACTTTTACATTGCCCTCTTACCTCTCTTCCTTCTAATATATTCTATCTGAACACCTTTAAGAACGTCATAGTGGCTTGGCAGAGGCTATGCGTGGAAAATGACTGCTCCCCTTACATCTCGCAATATTTACCTATATGTGGTAATCACGAGTTTGGGCCAGGTCTTACTAATCAGATATTTAAAGTTTGGGCGTTAAAAGGTCTGCAAAATATAAGCCAATTACAGGACCCAGATGGTTTTCCATTATTGTTTGAAGATATTGCAATGCAATTTGACTTACATCCACACGAATTTTACGCTTATCTCCAAGTTAGGCACTTTCTTCAAGAGCTGCGCTCAAAATATGGGAATAACTGGTCCCGGGGGGAGCTACAGGCCAGGATCTCCTTGTATGCAGCAGGAATCTATATAATCTCCCCATTATATCTTCTCATAAATCAGAAAGCGTCAAAGACGCAGGTGAGCGAAATGGTTACAATGTGGGGCACGCACTTTCCGGATATAAACGAACAGACTATTACTGGGAGCTTTAAGATAGTTCAACAAAGCTGGGTTCCGACTTCTTGGAGAGAGTCACAGATAAAAATTGGTCTTAAGAGATATCTTACTCCTGCCGCTCTCTCCAAGTGGTACAAGACAAGGGTTCCTTGCTCTAGATGTTCGTCATCAGGTGCAGATCTATTTCACTGCCTGTGGAGTTGCCCCAAAATTCGCCAATATTGGGGGAAAATATCCTATTGGATGACTGTAGTCCTGAAATTGGACCACAAACTATCTCCAATGGAGATTTTTTTTTTGGTGAAATTTCAGGGAATAACTAAGAACTACAGTTTGATAAACACTGTAATCTTAACGGCTCGTAATCTTATTTTTAAATCTTGGAAAGCTTCTTCCGCACCCACAATGACACAATTTAAAAGCGCCATGATTAGTCATTTCACAACTGAGCAATTTAATATTCCCTATCCACAAGATAGTGAGGTGATTAGGGGGAGCGGGGGAGAGGAGAGAGTTGGGTATATTAGTACCTTCTTTTTTTTTTTTTTTTTTTGTGTGTTGTTTTTATTTTGGTTTGTTTGGGGGGGGGTATTAATTGTAAAAAAATAAACAAAGGAGAAGAACTATTATAAATACGGCACAAGTGTAGTATGTTATTTGGAATTGGTATTTACATGGCCAATCTTGGCTTTTGTTTCTATTTTTTTGTATTGTATTACGTCATGTACTAATGTAAGGGGGATTTTTGACCCTTACCTTGACACTGAGTGTTATTTCTTAAAGTTTGTTTGAAATAATTTTACTGTGATGCACTATTTTATATTTGATTATTGTAAGGTGGCTTCTTTGCTATAAATAAAAGTTTAAAAAAAAAAAGAAATATATGCTCACACTAATATATTTGGAGATTAACCAATGTGGAACTCATACATGACACAATACTGAACATTTACATTAAAGGGACAGTATACAATCATTTTCAGAGAACTGCATGTAATAGATACTATTATAAACAACAAGATGACCACATACTGATATCAAAATCCATGAGAAAACGGTTTAAAGACTTACTTTGAAAATCTGTTTAGCTATGTTGAAAAGTTAGCTGGAAATCCCATTCCAAGTGGGAAATAACACAATACCCCTTCATTTGCATATGAAAAGACCCTTTACACAAACAGGAGCAAGCTGGAGAAGGTAGCTGATGGTACTCACATCAAACTTTGAGGCTTGGGGAGGAGTCAGAAAATCACTGCAATGTTATTTAAACATAAGCAAAACTAGACATTGATTATATAAAAAAGTACTATATAAATAGATAGAAAAAACATATATGTGTTTTAAAAATGAGTGTATAATGACCCTTTACTAAAAAATACCACAACCTAACATCTAGAAGAAGTAGGCATCTCATATATTTAGCATATGATAAAGGTCAATGCATATTGATTACTTGATTCAAATACAATAGTGCATCTTTAGGAATTAGATATGTTGAAATTAAACACAACACAGTCATTCATAAAAAGGAACATATTGTTGACAAACATATTAAACAAGATGGACTATATTCATGGATTTGCACTTGCCTCAAAATATCTTATGCAGGAAAACATTTTGCTTTCATTCGTTTATTCAACGAGACAGCCATCAAAAGAGAATTTTGTGCTCTTTATCAGCTATGGGTCAACAATGTAAATGATTCACACAATCCATACTCGACATGGTTTTAAACTTGACTTCTCATTCAAAACGTGGGTTACGTGCAAAATCAAATATTGTGGGACTATGTAATCCAATCAGATGGTTTTTACACCTTGGCATGTGACGTCTTAATTAACATGGCACATCAATGATCGCGTAAAAACACCATTCAATCAAAGGTGCATCCTTGATCGCGTAAAAACGCCATCCAATCAAAGGCGCATCCTTGATCGCGTAAAAACGTCAGCCAATACAAGGACTCATTTGACAGCTTGGCAGGTGACGTCTTAAGCAACATGGCGCATCCGAGATCACGTAAAAATGTCAGCCAATACAAGGACTCATTTGACAGCTTGGCAGGTGACGTCTTAAGCAACATGGTGCATCCGAGATCGCGTAAAAATGTCAGCCAATACAAGGACTCATTTGACAGCTTGGCATATCAATAAGAAACGTATTTATATTTTATAAACTAGTATGTGCTATATTGCTAGCTATGAATGTCACGCTAGATAACATAATACTGTGATATATGAAATAGAATCTATTATTGAAAATAAGGAGATATTTCATTAGAAGCAGAGGATTATTAACTAAACTATTTAGCAAGCAGCATGGTTTAAATAGACATGAAAAAAACATTTTATGTTACACGATTATGTACGACATTGCAATTTGCAATACATTTTAACAATAAATGTAAATCTTTGCATTATTGTGTTTCATGTCCCTTTAAATGAGAAATTATGCTAGGAGATGCATTAGGAAAATAGGCATGTGTTATATATTAATATTATATGTTACCTATAGCTATGGTGTCCATCATTACCATTTAAAAGGTACACATGATAAATACATATGTCATTGATGTTTTCAGATATGTTAAGATTTCTTTTGAATAACAATAATGACACATGTATTGATCAAACGTGTCACTTATTCAAGTTTAAATATGGTCAGCCTACCTATAGCCATATATTGTAGGATAATTAAATGTAAAAAATAATAAAAGAAAGATATTAATCATCTAAAATATGCGCATTACACACAGTGATTGATTTTGTTACACTACTACAATAAGATATAAGTGAAATTGGAATACATGTGCTGTCAACATTCAAATAATAGTCTTTTTAAAATAATATTATATGTCCATGTTTATGTAAAAAGGACAAAAACACATTAGAAATGCAGATCCATTCCATAACAATTGTGGTCAGCATCACTTAAAGGGACATGAAATACAAACAATTCAGTTTCAGGATTCACAGAGAGGATACTATTTACATCAAATTACAAACTTACTGAGATTATCTCATTGTATCAATCCTGGGATCATTTGTTAAAGGTGCATCAATTCACGAATAGTTTACAAATGAACACATGGATGTGAAAAAATATATATACATACTGTATATATATATACAAACAGCAATATATATATATATAGAAATTCATTCCTATGCTAATCATAATCTTGCAAAGATAAACCTTGATGAAAAGCATATAAAGAAAATGAATCAAATTAAATTGGAGATCTAAATATTAAATTGATTTACAATTGTATTATATTTATGAATCAGGAAAGACCATTATTTGGTTTCAGGTCCCTTTAAGGATTAACCACATAAACTATAGATTTCAATCAATAACATGAATAAAGAGAACAAATAATAGTGAAATGACATGTATTTTATTATTATGTCATAAAACTTAAAGAAATAAGATAACATTTAAAAAAAAACATGTAGAAAAATTGGCACCATTGGAGCCATCTAACAAGGTAAAAGAGTGCATCACAGTCCTTGGAGGGAGTTGACAAGGGCCAACACAGCCCCATTGGAGCCATTTGACAAGTTAAAAGAGTGCATCACAGTCCTTGGAGGGAGTTGACAAGGGCCGACACAGCCCCATTGGAGCCACCTGACAAGGTAAAAGAGTGCATCACAGTCCTTGGAGGGAGTTCACAAGGGCTAACACAGCAACATTGGAGCCATCTGACAAGGTAAAAGAGTGCATAACAGTCCTTGGAGGGAGTTGACAAGGGCCAAAAAAGGCCAACACAGCCCCATTGGAGCCATCTGACAAGGTAAAAGAGTGCATCATAGTCCTTGGAGGGAGTTGACAAGGGTCAACACAGCCCCATTAGAGCCATTTGACAAGTTAAAAGAGTGCATCACAGTCCTTGGAGGGAGTTGACAAGGGCCAACACAGCCCCATTGGAGCCATTTGACAAGTTAAAAGAGTGCATCACAGTCCTTGGAGGGAGTTGACAAGGGCCAACACAGCCCCATTGGAGCCATCTGACAAGTTAAAAGAGTGCATCACAGTCCTTGGAGGGAAAAGACAAGGGTCAACAAAGGCCAACACAGCCCCATTGGAGCCATCTGACAAAGTAAAATAGTGCATAACAGTCCTTGGAGAGAGTTGACAAGGGCCAACAAAGGCCAACACAGCCCCATTGGAGCCATCTGACAAGGTAAAAAAGTGCATCACAGTCCTTGGAGGGAGTTGACAAGGGCCAACACAGCCCCATTGGAGCCATTTGACGAGGTAAAAGAGTGCATAGCAGTCCTTGGAGAGAGTTGACAAGGGCCAACCAAGGCCAAAACAGCCCCATTGGAGCATCTGCCAAGGTAAAAAAGTACATCACAGTCCTTGGAGGGAGTTGACAAGGGCCAACACAGCCCCATTGAAGCCATTTGACAAGTTAAAAGAGTGCATACCAGTCCTTGGAGGGAGTTGACAAGGGCTAACACAGCCCCATTGGAGCCACCTGACAAGGTAAAAGAGTGCATCACAGTCCTTGGAGGGAGGTGACAAGGGCCAACAAAGGCCAACACAGCCCCATTGGAGCCATCTGACAAGGTAAAAGAGTGCATCACAGTCCTTGGAGGGAGTTGACAAGGGCCAACACAGCCCCATTGGAGCCATTTGACAAGTTAAAAGAGTGCATCACAGTCCTTGGAGGGGGTTGACAAGGGCCAACACAGCCCCATTGGAGTCATTTGACAAGTTAAAAGAGTGCATCACAGTCCTTGGAGGGAGTTGACAAGGGCCAACACAGCCCCATTGGAGCCATCTGACAAGGTAAAAGAGTACATCACAGTCCTTGGAGAGAGTTGACAAGGGCCAACAAAGGCCAACACAGCCCCATTGGAGCCATCTGAGAAGGTAAAAAAGTGCATCACAGTCCTTGGAGGGAGTTGACAAGGGCCAACACAGCCCCATTGGAGCCATTTAACAAGTTAAAAGAGTGCATCACAGTCCTTGGAGGGAGTTGACAAGGGCCAACACAGCCCCATCGGAGCCACCTGACAAGGTAAAAGAGTGCATCACAGTCCTTGGAGGTAGTTGACAAGGGCCAACAAAGGCCAACACAGCCCCATTGGAGCCATCTGACAAGGTAAAAGAGTGCATCACAGTCCTTGGAGGGAGTTGACAAGGGCTAACACAGCCCCAATGGAGCCATTTGACAAATTAAAAGAGTGCATCACAGTCCCTGGAGGGGGTTGACAAGGGCCAACACAGCCCCATTGGAGCCATTTGACAAGTTAAAAGAGTGCATCACATTCCTTGGAGGGAGTTGACAAGGGCCAACACAGCCCTTTGGAGCTATTTGACAAGTTAAAAGAGTGCATCACAGTCCTTGGAGGGAGTTGACATGGGCCAACACAGCCCCATTGGAGCCACCTGACAAGGTAAAAGAGTGCATCACAGTCCTTGGAGGGAGTTGACAAGGGCCAATAAAGGCCAACACAGCCCCATTGGAGCCATCTGACAAGGTAAAAGAGTACATCACAGTCCTTGGAGGGAGTTGACAAGGGCCAACACAGCCCCATTGGAGCCATTTGACAAGTTAAAAGAGTGCATCACAGACCTTGGAGGGAGTTGACAAGGGCCAACACAGCCCCATTGGAGCAATCTAACAAGGTAAAAGAGTGCATCACAGTCCTTGGAGGGAGTTGACATGGGCCAACAAAAGCCAACACAGCTCCATTGGAGCCATCTGACAAGGTAAAAGAGTGCATCACAGTCCTTGGAGGGAGTTGACAAGGGCCAACACAGCCCCATTGGAGCAATCTAACAAGGTAAAAGAGTGCATCACAGTCCTTGGAGGGAGTTGACATGGGCCAACAAAAGCCAACACAGCTCCATTGGAGCCATCTGACAAGGTAAAAGAGTACATCACAGTCCTTGAAGGGAGTTGACAAGGGCCAACACAGCCCCATTGGAGCCATCTGACAAGTTAAAAGAGTGCATCACAGTCCTTGGAGGGAGTTGACAAGCGCCAACACAGCCCGATTGGGGCCATTTGACAAGTTAAAAGAGTGCATCACAGTCCTTGGAGGGAGTTGACAAGGGCCAACACAGCCGCATTGGAGCCATTTGACATGTTAAAATAGTGCATCACAGTCCTTGGAGGGAGTTGACAAGGGCCAACACAGCCCCATCGGAGCCACCTGACAAGGTAAAAGAGTGCATCACAGTCCTTGGAGGTAGTTGACAAGGGCCAACAAAGGCCAAAACAGCCCCATTGGAGCCATCTGACAAGGTAAAAGAGTGCATCACAGTCCTTGGAGGGAGTTGACAAGGGCCAACACAGCCCCATTGGAGCCATTTAACAAGTTAAAAGAGTGCATCACAGTCCTTGGAGGGGGTTGACAAGGGCCAACACAGCCCCATCGGAGCCACCTGACAAGGTAAAAGAGTGCATTACAGTCCTTGGAGGTAGTTGACAAGGGCCAACAAAGGCCAACACAGCCCCATTGGAGCCATCTGACAAGGTAAAAGAGTGCATCACAGTCCTTGGAGGGAGTTGACAAGGGCTAACACAGCCCCAATGGAGCCATTTGACAAATTAAAAGAGTGCATCACAGTCCCTGGAGGGGGTTGACAAGGGCCAACACAGCCCTTTGGAGCTATTTGACAAGTTAAAAGAGTGCATCACAGTCCTTGCAGGGAGTTGACATGGGCCAACACAGCCCCATTGGAGCCACCTGACAAGGTAAAAGAGTGCATCACAGTCCGTGGAGGGAGTTGACAAGGGCCAATAAAGGCCAACACAGCCCCATTGGAGCCATCTGACAAGGTAAAAGAGTGCATCACAGTCCTTGGAGGGAGTTGACAAGGGCCAACACAGCCCCATTGGAGCCATTTGACAAGTTAAAAAAATGCATCACAGTCCTTGGAGGGAGTTGACAAGGGCCAACACAGCCCTTTGGAGCTATTTGACAAGTTAAAAGAGTGCATCACAGACCTTGGAGGGAGTTGACAAGGGCCAACACAGCCCCATTGGAGCAATCTAACAAGGTAAAAGAGTGCATCACAATCCTTGGAGGGAGTTGACATGGGCCAACAAAAGCCAACACAGCCCCATTGAAGCCATCTGACAAGGTAAAAGAGTGCATCACAGTCCTTGGAGGGAGTTGACAAGGGCCAACACAGCCCCATTGGAGCCATTTAACAAGTTAAAAGAGTGCATCACAGTCCTTGGAGGGAGTTGACAAGGGCCAACACAGCCCCATCGGAGCCACCTGACAAGGTAAAAGAGTGCATCACAGTCCTTGGAGGTAGTTGACAAAGGCCAACACAGCCCCATTGGAGCCATCTGACAAGGTAAAAGAGTGCATCACAGTCCTTGGAGGGAGTTGACAAGGGCTAACACAGCCCCAATGGAGCCATTTGACAAATTAAAAGAGTGCATCACAGTCCCTGGAGGGGGTTGACAAGGGCCAACACAGCCCCATTGGAGCCATTTGACAAGTTAAAAGAGTGCATCACATTCCTTGGAGGGAGTTGACAAGGGCCAACACAGCCCTTTGGAGCTATTTGACAAGTTAAAAGAGTGCATCACAGTCCTTGTAGGGAGTTGACATGGGCCAACACAGCCCCATTGGAGCCACCTGACAAGGTAAAAGAGTGCATCATAGTCCTTGGAGGGAGTTGACAAGGGCCAATAAAGGCCAACACAGCCCCATTGGAGCCATCTGACAAGGTAAAAGAGTGCATCACAGTCCTTGGATGGAGTTGACAAGGGCCAACACAGCCCCATTGGAGCCATTTGACAAGTTAAAAGAGTGCATCACAGACCTTGGAGGGAGTTGACAAGGGCCAACACAGCCCCATTGGAGCAATCTAACAAGGTAAAAGAGTGCATCACAGTCCTTGGAGGGAGTTGACATGGGCCAACAAAAGCCAACACAGCTCCATTGGAGCCATCTGACAAGGTAAAAGAGTGCATCACAGTCCTTGGAGGGAGTTGACAAGGGCCAACACAGCCCCATTGGAGCAATCTAACAAGGTAAAAGAGTGCATCACAGTCCCTGGAGGGAGTTGACATGGGCCAACAAAAGCCAACACAGCTCCATTGGAGCCATCTGACAAGTTAAAAGAGTGCATCACAGACCTTGGGGGGAGTTGACAAGGGCCAACACAGCCCCATTGGAGCAATCTAACAAGGTAAAAGAGTGCATCACAGTCCTTGGAGGGAGTTGACATGGGCCAACACAAGCCAACACAGCTCCATTGGAGCCATCTGACAAGGTAAAAGAGTGCATCACAGTCCTTGAAGGGAGTTGACAAGGGCCAACACAGCCCCATTGGAGCCATCTGACAAGTTAAAAGAGTGCATCACAGTCCTTGGAGGGAGTTGACAAGCGCCAACACAGCCCGATTGGGGCCATTTGACAAGTTAAAAGAGTGCATCACAGTCCTTGGAGGGAGTTGACAAGGGCCAACACAGTCGCATTGGAGCCATTTGACATGTTAAAATAGTGCATCACAGTCCTTGGAGGGAGTTGACAAGGGCCAACACAGCCCCATCGGAGCCACCTGACAAGGTAAAAGAGTGCATCACAGTCCTTGGAGGTAGTTGACAAGGGCCAACAAAGGCCAACACAGCCCCATTGGAGCCATCTGACAAGGTAAAAGAGTGCATCACAGTCCTTGGAGGGAGTTGACAAGGGCCAACACAGCCCCATTGGAGCCATTTAACAAGTTAAAAGAGTGCATCACAGTCCTTGGAGGGAGTTGACAAGGGCCAACACAGCCCCATCGGAGCCACCTGACAAGGTAAAAGAGTGCATCACAGTCCTTGGAGGTAGTTGACAAGGGCCAACAAAGGCCAACACAGCCCCATTGGAGCCATCTGACAAGGTAAAAGAGTGCATCACAGTCCTTGGAGGGAGTTGACAAGGGCTAACACAGCCCCAATGGAACCATTTGACAAATTAAAAGAGTGCATCACAGTCCCTGGAGGGGGTTGACAAGGGCCAACACAGCCCCATTGGAGCCATTTGACAAGTTAAAAGAGTGCATCACATTCCTTGGAGGGAGTTGACAAGGGCCAACACAGCCCTTTGGAGCTATTTGACAAGTTAAAAGAGTGCATCACAGTCCTTGTAGGGAGTTGACATGGGCCAACACAGCCCCATTGGAGCCACCTGACAAGGTAAAAGAGTGCATCACAGTCCTTGGAGGGAGTTGACAAGGGCCAATAAAGGCCAACACAGCCCCATTGGAGCCATCTGAAAAGGTAAAAAAATGCATCACAGTCCTTGGAGGGAGTTGACAAGGGCCAACACAGCCCTTTGGAGCTATTTGACAAGTTAAAAGAGTGCATCACAGACCTTGGAGGGAGTTGACAAGGGCCAACACAGCCCCATTGGAGCAATCTAACAAGGTAAAAGAGTGCATCACAATCCTTGGAGGGAGTTGACATGGGCCAACAAAAGCCAACACAGCCCCATTGGAGCCATCTGACAAGGTAAATGAGTGCATCACAGTCCTTGGAGGGAGTTGACAAGCGCCAAAACAGCCCGATTGGGGCCATTTGACAAGTTAAAAGAGTGCATCACAGTCCTTGGAGGGAGTTGACAAGGGCCAACACAGCCCCATCGGAGCCACCTGACAAGGTAAAAGAGTGCATTACAGTCCTTGGAGGTAGTTGACAAGGGCCAACAAAGGCCAACACAGCCCCATTGGAGCCATCTGACAAGGTAAAAGAGTGCATCACAGTCCTTGGAGGGAGTTGACAAGGGCTAACACAGCCCCAATGGAGCCATTTGACAAATTAAAAGAGTGCATCACAGTCCCTGGAGGGGGTTGACAAGGGCCAACACAGCCCCATTGGAGCCATTTGACAAGTTAAAAGAGTGCATCACATTCCTTGGAGGGAGTTGACAAGGGCCAACACAGCCCTTTGGAGCTATTTGACAAGTTAAAAGAGTGCATCACAGTCCTTGCAGGGAGTTGACATGGGCCAACACAGCCCCATTGGAGCCACCTGACAAGGTAAAAGAGTGCATCACAGTCCTTGGAGGGAGTTGACAAGGGCCAATAAAGGCCAACACAGCCCCATTGGAGCCATCTGACAAGGTAAAAGAGTGCATCACAGTCCTTGGAGGGAGTTGACAAGGGCCAACACAGCCCCATTGGAGCCATTTGACAAGTTAAAAAAATGCATCACAGTCCTTGGAGGGAGTTGACAAGGGCCAACACAGCCCTTTGGAGCTATTTGACAAGTTAAAAGAGTGCATCACAGACCTTGGAGGGAGTTGACAAGGGCCAACACAGCCCCATTGGAGCAATCTAACAAGGTAAAAGAGTGCATCACAATCCTTGGAGGGAGTTGACATGGGCCAACAAAAGCCAACACAGCCCCATTGGAGCCATCTGACAAGGTAAAAGAGTGCATCACAGACCTTGGAGGGAGTTGACAAGGGCCAACACAGCCCCATTGGAGCAATCTAACAAGGTAAAAGAGTGCATCACAGTCCTTGGAGGGAGTTGACATGGGCCAACACAAGCCAACACAGCTCCATTGGAGCCATCTGACAAGGTAAAAGAGTGCATCACAGTCCTTGAAGGGAGTTGACAAGGGCCAACACAGCCCCATTGGAGCCATCTGACAAGTTAAAAGAGTGCATCACAGTCCTTGGAGGGAGTTGACAAGCGCCAACACAGCCCGATTGGGGCCATTTGACAAGTTAAAAGAGTGCATCACAGTCCTTGGAGGGAGTTGACAAGGGCCAACACAGTCGCATTGGAGCCATTTGACATGTTAAAATAGTGCATCACAGTCCTTGGAGGGAGTTGACAAGGGCCAACACAGCCCCATCGGAGCCACCTGACAAGGTAAAAGAGTGCATCACAGTCCTTGGAGGTAGTTGACAAGGGCCAACAAAGGCCAACACAGCCCCATTGGAGCCATCTGACAAGGTAAAAGAGTGCATCACAGTCCTTGGAGGGAGTTGACAAGGGCCAACACAGCCCCATTGGAGCCATTTGACAAGTTAAAAGAGTGCATCACAGTCCTTGGAGGGAGTTGACAAGGGCCAACACAGCCCCATCGGAGCCACCTGACAAGGTAAAAGAGTGCATCACAGTCCTTGGAGGTAGTTGACAAGGGCCAACAAAGGCCAACACAGCCCCATTGGAGCCATCTGACAAGGTAAAAGAGTGCATCACAGTCCTTGGAGGGAGTTGACAAGGGCTAACACAGCCCCAATGGAGCCATTTGACAAATTAAAAGAGTGCATCACAGTCCCTGGAGGGGGTTGACAAGGGCCAACACAGCCCCATTGGAGCCATTTGACAAGTTAAAAGAGTGCATCACATTCCTTGGAGGGAGTTGACAAGGGCCAACACAGCCCTTTGGAGCTATTTGACAAGTTAAAAGAGTGCATCACAGTCCTTGTAGGGAGTTGACATGGGCCAACACAGCCCCATTGGAGCCACCTGACAAGGTAAAAGAGTGCATCACAGTCCTTGGAGGGAGTTGACAAGGGCCAATAAAGGCCAACACAGCCCCATTGGAGCCATCTGAAAAGGTAAAAAAATGCATCACAGTCCTTGGAGGGAGTTGACAAGGGCCAACACAGCACTTTGGAGCTATTTGACAAGTTAAAAGAGTGCATCACAGACCTTGGAGGGAGTTGACAAGGGCCAACACAGCCCCATTGGAGCAATCTAACAAGGTAAAAGAGTGCATCACAATCCTTGGAGGGAGTTGACATGGGCCAACAAAAGTCAACACAGCCCCATTGGAGCCATCTGACAAGGTAAAAGAGTGCATCACAGTCCTTGGAGGGAGTTGACAAGCGCCAACACAGCCCGATTGGGGCCATTTGACAAGTTAAAAGAGTGCATCACAGTCCTTGGAGGGAGTTGACAAGGGCCAACACAGCCCCATCGGAGCCACCTGACAAGGTAAAAGAGTGCATTACAGTCCTTGGAGGTAGTTGACAAGGGCCAACAAAGGCCAACACAGCCCCATTGGAGCCATCTGACAAGGTAAAAGAGTGCATCACAGTCCTTGGAGGGAGTTGACAAGGGCTAACACAGCCCCAATGGAGCCATTTGACAAATTAAAAGAGTGCATCACAGTCCCTGGAGGGGGTTGACAAGGGCCAACACAGCCCCATTGGAGCCATTTGACAAGTTAAAAGAGTGCATCACATTCCTTGGAGGGAGTTGACAAGGGCCAACACAGCCCTTTGGAGCTATTTGACAAGTTAAAAGAGTGCATCACAGTCCTTGCAGGGAGTTGACATGGGCCAACACAGCCCCATTGGAGCCACCTGACAAGGTAAAAGAGTGCATCACAGTCCTTGGAGGGAGTTGACAAGGGCCAATAAAGGCCAACACAGCCCCATTGGAGCCATCTGACAAGGTAAGAGAGTGCATCACAGTCCTTGGAGGGAGTTGACAAGGGCCAACACAGCCCCATTGGAGCCATTTGACAAGTTAAAAAAATGCATCACAGTCCTTGGAGGGAGTTGACAAGGGCCAACACAGCCCTTTGGAGCTATTTGACAAGTTAAAAGAGTGCATCACAGACCTTGGAGGGAGTTGACAAGGGCCAACACAGCCCCATTGGAGCAATCTAACAAGGTAAAAGAGTGCATCACAATCCTTGGAGGGAGTTGACATGGGCCAACAAAAGCCAACACAGCCCCATTGGAGCCATCTGACAAGGTAAAAGAGTGCATCACAGACCTTGGAGGGAGTTGACAAGGGCCAACACAGCCCCATTGGAGCAATCTAACAAGGTAAAAGAGTGCATCACAGTCCTTGGAGGGAGTTGACATGGGCCAACACAAGCCAACACAGCTCCATTGGAGCCATCTGACAAGGTAAAAGAGTGCATCACAGTCCTTGAAGGGAGTTGACAATGGCCAACACAGCCCCATTGGAGCCATCTGACAAGTTAAAAGAGTGCATCACAGTCCTTGGAGGGAGTTGACAAGCGCCAACACAGCCCGATTGGGGCCATTTGACAAGTTAAAAGAGTGCATCACAGTCCTTGGAGGGAGTTGACAAGGGCCAACACAGTCGCATTGGAGCCATTTGACATGTTAAAATAGTGCATCACAGTCCTTGGAGGGAGTTGACAAGGGCCAACACAGCCCCATCGGAGCCACCTGACAAGGTAAAAGAGTGCATCACAGTCCTTGGAGGTAGTTGACAAGGGCCAACAAAGGCCAACACAGCCCCATTGGAGCCATCTGACAAGGTAAAAGAGTGCATCACAGTCCTTGGAGGGAGTTGACAAGGGCCAACACAGCCCCATTGGAGCCATTTAACAAGTTAAAAGAGTGCATCACAGTCCTTGGAGGGAGTTGACAAGGGCCAACACAGCCCCATCGGAGCCACCTGACAAGGTAAAAGAGTGCATCACAGTCCTTGGAGGTAGTTGACAAGGGCCAACAAAGGCCAACACAGCCCCATTGGAGCCATCTGACAAGGTAAAAGAGTGCATCACAGTCCTTGGAGGGAGTTGACAAGGGCTAACACAGCCCCAATGGAGCCATTTGACAAATTAAAAGAGTGCATCACAGTCCCTGGAGGGGGTTGACAAGGGCCAACACAGCCCCATTGGAGCCATTTGACAAGTTAAAAGAGTGCATCACATTCCTTGGAGGGAGTTGACAAGGGCCAACACAGCCCTTTGGAGCTATTTGACAAGTTAAAAGAGTGCATCACAGTCCTTGTAGGGAGTTGACATGGGCCAACACAGCCCCATTGGAGCCACCTGACAAGGTAAAAGAGTGCATCACAGTCCTTGGAGGGAGTTGACAAGGGCCAATAAAGGCCAACACAGCCCCATTGGAGCCATCTGAAAAGGTAAAAAAATGCATCACAGTCCTTGGAGGGAGTTGACAAGGGCCAACACAGCCCTTTGGAGCTATTTGACAAGTTAAAAGAGTGCATCACAGACCTTGGAGGGAGTTTACAAGGGCCAACACAGCCCCATTGGAGCAATCTAACAAGGTAAAAGAGTGCATCACAATCCTTGGAGGGAGTTGACATGGGCCAACAAAAGCCAACACAGCCCCATTGGAGCCATCTGACAAGGTAAAAGAGTGCATCACAGTCCTTGGAGGGAGTTGACAAGCGCCAACACAGCCCGATTGGGGCCATTTGACAAGTTTAAAGAGTGCATCACAGTCCTTGGAGGGAGTTGACAAGGGCCAACACAGCCCCATCGGAGCCACCTGACAAGGTAAAAGAGTGCATTACAGTCCTTGGAGGTAGTTGACAAGGGCCAACACAGCCCAATTGGAGCCATTTGACAAGTTAAAAGAGTGCATCACAGTCCTTGGAGGGAGTTGACAAGGGACAACACAGCCCCATTGGAGCCATCTGACAAGGTAAAAGAGTGCATCACAGTCCTTGGAGGGAGTTGACAAGGGCCAACAAAGGCCAACACAGCCCCTTTGGAGCCATCTGACAAGGTAAAAAAGTGCATAACAGTCCTTGGAGGGAGTTTACAAGGGCCAACACAGCCCCATTGCAGCCATTTGACAAGTTAAAAGAGTGCATCACAGTCCTTGGAGGGAGTCGACAAGGGCCAACACAGCCCCATTGGAGCCCTCTGACAAGGTAAAAGAGTGCATCACAGTCCTTGGAGAGAGTTGACAAGGGCCAACAAAGGCCAACACAGCCCCATTGGAGCCATCTGACAAAGTAAAAGAGTGCATCACAGTCCTTGGAGAGAGTTGACAAGGGCCAACAAATGCCAACACAGCCCCATTGGAGCCATCTGACAAGGTAAAAGAGTGCATCACAGTCCTTGGAGGGAGTTGACAAGGGCCAAAAAAGTTCAACACAGCCCCATTGGAGCAATCTGACAAGGTAAAAGAGTGCATCACAGTCCTTGGAGAGAGTTTGACAAGGGCCAACAAAGGCCAACACCGCCCCATTGGAACCATCTGACAAGGTAAAAGAGTGCATCACAGTCCTTGGAGGGAGTTGACAAGGGCCAACAAAGTTCAACACAGCCCCATTGGAGCAATCTGACAAGGTAAAAGAGTGCATCACAGTCCTTGGAGAGAGTTGACAAGGGCCAACAAAGGCCAACACCGCCCCATTGGAGCCATCTGACAAGGTAAAAGAGTGCATCACAGTCCTTGGAGGGAGCTGACAAGGGCCAACACAGCCCCATCGGAGCCATCTGACAAGGTAAAAGAGTGCATCACAGTCCTTGGAGGGAGTTGACAAGGGCCAACACAGCCCCATTGGAGCCATTTGACAAGTTAAAAGAGTGCATCACAGCCCTTGGAGGGGGTTGACAAGGGCCAACACAGCCCCATTGGAGCCATCTGACAAGGTAAAAGAGTGCATCACAGTCCTTGGAGGGAGTTGACAAGGGCCAACAAAGGCTAACACAGCCCTATTGGAGCCATCTGGCAAGGTAAGAGAGTGCATCACACTCATTGGAGGGAGCTGAAAAGGGCCAACACAGCCCCATTGGAGCCATTTGACAAGTTAAAAGAGTGCATCACAGTCCTTGGAGGGAGTTGACAAGGGCCAACACAGCCCCATTGGAGCCATTTGACAAGTTAAAAGAGTGCATCACAGTCCTTGGAGGAAGTTGACAAGTGCCAACACAGCTCCATTGGAGCCATCTGACAAGGTAAAAGAGTGCATCACAGTCCTTGGAGGGAGTTGACAAGGGCCAACAAAGGCCAACACAGCCCCATTGGAGCCATCTGACAAGGTAAAAAAGTGCATCACAGTCCTTGGAGAGAGTTGACAAAGGCCAACAAAGGCCAACACAGCCCCATTGGAGCCATCTGACAAGGTAAAAGAGTGCATCACAGTCCTTGGAGGGAGTTGACAAGGGCCAACACAGCCCCATTGGAGCCATTTGACAAGTTAAAAGAGTGCATCACAGTCCTTGGAGGGAGTTGACAAGGGCCAACACAGCCCCATTGGAGCCATCTGACAAGTTAAAAGAGTGCATCACAGTCCTTGGAGGGAAAAGACAAGGGTCAACAAAGGCCAACACAGCCCCATTGAAACCATCTGACAAAGTAAAATAGTGCATAACAGTCCTTGGAGAGAGTTGACAAGGGCCAACAAAGGCCAACACAGCCCCATTGGAGCCATCTGACAAGGTAAAAAAGTGCATCACAGTCCTTGGAGGGAGTTGACAAGGGCCAACACAGCCCCATTGGAGCCATTTGACGAGGTAAAAGAGTGCATAGCAGTCCTTGGAGAGAGTTGACAAGGGCCAACCAAGGCCAAAACAGCCCCATTGGAGCATCTGCCAAGGTAAAAAAGTACATCACAGTCCTTGGAGGGAGTTGACAAGGGCCAACACAGCCCCATTGAAGCCATTTGACAAGTTAAAAGAGTGCATACCAGTCCTTGGAGGGAGTTGACAAGGGCTAACACAGCCCCATTGGAGCCACCTGACAAGGTAAAAGAGTGCATCACAGTCCTTGGAGGGAGTTGACAAGTGCCAACAAAGGCCAACACAGCCCCATTGGAGCCATCTGACAAGGTAAAAGAGTGCATCACAGTCCTTGGAGGGAGTTGACAAGGGCCAACACAGCCCCATTGGAGCCATTTGACAAGTTAAAAGAGTGCATCACAGTCCTTGGAGGGGGTTGACAAGGGCCAACACAGCCCCATTGGAGTCATTTGACAAGTTAAAAGAGTGCATCACAGTCCTTGGAGGGAGTTGACAAGGGCCAACACAGCCCCATTTGAGCCATCTGACAAGGTAAAAGAGTACATCACAGTCCTTGGAGAGAGTTGACAAGGGCCAACAAAGGCCAACACAGCCCCATTGGAGCCATCTGAGAAGGTAAAAAAGTGCATCACAGTCCTTGGAGGGAGTTGACAAGGGCCAACACAGCCCCATTGGAGCCATTTAACAAGTTAAAAGAGTGCATCACAGTCCTTGGAGGGAGTTGACAAGGGCAAACACAGCCCCATCGGAGCCACCTGACAAGGTAAAAGAGTGCATCACAGTCCTTGGAGGTAGTTGACAAGGGCCAACAAAGGCCAACACAGCCCCATTGGAGCCATCTGACAAGGTAAAAGAGTGCATCACAGTCCTTGGAGGGAGTTGACAAGGGCTAACACAGCCCCAATGGAGCCATTTGACAAATTAAAAGAGTGCATCACAGTCCCTGGAGGGGGTTGACAAGGGCCAACACAGCCCCATTGGAGCCATTTGACAAGTTAAAAGAGTGCATCACATTCCTTGGAGGGAGTTGACAAGGGCCAACACAGCCCTTTGGAGCTATTTGACAAGTTAAAAGAGTGCATCACAGTCCTTGGAGGGAGTTGACATGGGCCAACACAGCCCCATTGGAGCCACCTGACAAGGTAAAAGAGTGCATCACAGTCCTTGGAGGGAGTTGACAAGGGCCAATAAAGGCCAACACAGCCCCATTGGAGCCATCTGACAAGGTAAAAGAGTGCATCACAGTCCTTGGAGGGTGTTGACAAGGGCCAACACAGCCCCATTGGAGCCATTTGACAAGTTAAAAGAGTGCATCACAGACCTTGGAGGGAGTTGACAAGGGCCAACACAGCCCCATTGGAGCAATCTAACAAGGTAAATGAGTGCATCACAGTCCTTGGAGGGAGTTGACATGGGCCAACAAAAGCCAACACAGCTCCATTGGAGCCATCTGACAAGGTAAAAGAGTGCATCACAGTCCTTGGAGGGAGTTGACAAGGGCCAACACAGCCCCATTGGAGCAATCTAACAAGGTAAAAGAGTGCATCACAGTCCTTGGAGGGAGTTGACATGGGCCAACAAAAGCCAACACAGCTCCATTGGAGCCATCTGACAAGTTAAAAGAGTGCATCACAGACCTTGGAGGGAGTTGACAAGGGCCAACACAGCCCCATTGGAGCAATCTAACAAGGTAAAAGAGTGCATCACAGTCCTTGGAGGGAGTTGACATGGGCCAACAAAAGCCAACACAGCTCCATTGGAGCCATCTGACAAGGTAAAAGAGTGCATCACAGTCCTTGAAGGGAGTTGACAAGGGCCAACACAGCCCCATTGGAGCCATCTGACAAGTTAAAAGAGTGCATCACAGTCCTTGGAGGGAGTTGACAAGCGCCAACACAGCCCGATTGGGGCCATTTGACAAGTTAAAAGAGTGCATCACAGTCCTTGGAGGGAGTTGACAAGGGCCAACACAGCCGCATTGGAGCCATTTGACATGTTAAAATAGTGCATCACAGTCCTTGGAGGGAGTTGACAAGGGCCAACACAGCCCCATCGGAGCCACCTGACAAGGTAAAAGAGTGCATCACAGTCCTTGGAGGTAGTTGACAAGGGCCAACAAAGGCCAAAACAGCCCCATTGGAGCCATCTGACAAGGTAAAAGAGTGCATCACAGTCCTTGGAGGGAGTTGACAAGGGCCAACACAGCCCCATTGGAGCCATTTAACAAGTTAAAAGAGTGCATCACAGTCCTTGGAGGGAGTTGACAAGGGCCAACACAGCCCCATCGGAGCCACCTGACAAGGTAAAAGAGTGCATTACAGTCCTTGGAGGTAGTTGACAAGGGCCAACAAAGGCCAACACAGCCCCATTGGAGCCATCTGACAAGGTAAAAGAGTGCATCACAGTCCTTGGAGGGAGTTGACAAGGGCTAACACAGCCCCAATGGAGCCATTTGACAAATTAAAAGAGTGCATCACAGTCCCTGGAGGGGGTTGACAAGGGCCAACACAGCCCCATTGGAGCCATTTGACAAGTTAAAAGAGTGCATCACATTCCTTGGAGGGAGTTGACAAGGGCCAACACAGCCCTTTGGAGCTATTTGACAAGTTAAAAGAGTGCATCACAGTCCTTGCAGGGAGTTGACATGGGCCAACACAGCCCCATTGGAGCCACCTGACAAGGTAAAAGAGTGCATCACAGTCCTTGGAGGGAGTTGACAAGGGCCAATAAAGGCCAACACAGCCCCATTGGAGCCATCTGACAAGGTAAAAGAGTGCATCACAGTCCTTGGAGGGAGTTGACAAGGGCCAACACAGCCCCATTGGAGCTATTTGGCAAGTTAAAAGAGTGCATCACAGACCTTGGAGGGAGTTGACAAGGGCCAACACAGCCCCATTGGAGCAATCTAACAAGGTAAAAGAGTGCATCACAATCCTTGGAGGGAGTTGACATGGGCCAACAAAAGCCAACACAGCCCCATTGGAGCCATCTGACAAGGTAAAAGAGTGCATCACAGTCCTTGGAGGGAGTTGACAAGGGCCAACACAGCCCCATTGGAGCCATTTAACAAGTTAAAAGAGTGCATCACAGTCCTTGGAGGGAGTTGACAAGGGCCAACACAGCCCCATCGGAGCCACCTGACAAGGTAAAAGAGTGCATCACAGTCCTTGGAGGTAGTTGACAAGGGCCAACAAAGGCCAACACAGCCCCATTGGAGCCATCTGACAAGGTAAAAGAGTGCATCACAGTCCTTGGAGGGAGTTGACAAGGGCTAACACAGCCCCAATGGAGCCATTTGACAAATTAAAAGAGTGCATCACAGTCCCTGGAGGGGGTTGACAAGGGCCAACACAGCCCCATTGGAGCCATTTGACAAGTTAAAAGAGTGCATCACATTCCTTGGAGGGAGTTGACAAGGGCCAACACAGCCCTTTGGAGCTATTTGACAAGTTAAAAGAGTGCATCACAGTCCTTGGAGGGAGTTGACATGGGCCAACACAGCCCCATTGGAGCCACCTGACAAGGTAAAAGAGTGCATCATAGTCCTTGGAGGGAGTTGACAAGGGCCAATAAAGGCCAACACAGCCCCATTGGAGCCATCTGACAAGGTAAAAGAGTGCATCACAGTCCTTGGATGGAGTTGACAAGGGCCAACACAGCCCCATTGGAGCCATTTGACAAGTTAAAAGAGTGCATCACAGACCTTGGAGGGAGTTGACAAGGGCTAACACAGCCCCATTGGAGCAATCTAACAAGGTAAAAGAGTGCATCACAGTCCTTGGAGGGAGTTGACATAGGCCAACAAAAGCCAACACAGCTCCATTGGAGCCATCTGACAAGGTAAAAGAGTGCATCACAGTCCTTGGAGGGAGTTGACAAGGGCCAACACAGCCCCATTGGAGCAATCTAACAAGGTAAAAGAGTGCATCACAGTCCCTGGAGGGAGTTGACATGGGCCAACAAAAGCCAACACAGCTCCATTGGAGCCATCTGACAAGTTAAAAGAGTGCATCACAGACCTTGGAGGGAGTTGACAAGGGCCAACACAGCCCCATTGGAGCAATCTAACAAGGTAAAAGAGTGCATCACAGTCCTTGGAGGGAGTTGACATGGGCCAACACAAGCCAACACAGCTCCATTGGAGCCATCTGACAAGGTAAAAGAGTGCATCACAGTCCTTGAAGGGAGTTGACAAGGGCCAACACAGCCCCATTGGAGCCATCTGACAAGTTAAAAGAGTGCATCACAGTCCTTGGAGGGAGTTGACAAGCGCCAACACAGCCCGATTGGGGCCATTTGACAAGTTAAAAGAGTGCATCACAGTCCTTGGAGGGAGTTGACAAGGGCCAACACAGTCGCATTGGAGCCATTTGACATGTTAAAATAGTGCATCACAGTCCTTGGAGGGAGTTGACAAGGGCCAACACAGCCCCATCGGAGCCACCTGACAAGGTAAAAGAGTGCATCACAGTCCTTGGAGGTAGTTGACAAGGGCCAACAAAGGCCAACACAGCCCCATTGGAGCCATCTGACAAGGTAAAAGAGTGCATCACAGTCCTTGGAGGGAGTTGACAAGGGCTAACACAGCCCCAATGGAGCCATTTGACAAATTAAAAGAGTGCATCACAATCCCTGGAGGGGGTTGACAAGGGCCAACACAGCCCCATTGGAGCCATTTGACAAGTTAAAAGAGTGCATCACATTCCTTGGAGGGAGTTGACAAGGGCCAACACAGCCCTTTGGAGCTATTTGACAAGTTAAAAGAGTGCATCACAGTCCTTTTAGGGAGTTGACATGGGCCAACACAGCCCCATTGGAGCCACCTGACAAGGTAAAAGAGTGCATCACAGTCCTTGGAGGGAGTTGACAAGGGCCAATAAAGGCCAACACAGCCCCATTGGAGCCATCTGAAAAGGTAAAAAAATGCATCACAGTCCTTGGAGGGAGTTGACAAGGGCCAACACAGCCCTTTGGAGCTATTTGACAAGTTAAAAGAGTGCATCACAGACCTTGGAGGGAGTTGACAAGGGCCAACACAGCCCCATTGGAGCAATCTAACAAGGTAAAAGAGTGCATCACAATCCTTGGAGGGAGTTGACATGGGCCAACAAAAGCCAACACAGCCCCATTGGAGCCATCTGACAAGGTAAAAGAGTGCATCACAGTCCTTGGAGGGAGTTGACAAGCGCCAACACAGCCCGATTGGGGCCATTTGACAAGTTAAAAGAGTGCATCACAGTCCTTGGAGGGAGTTGACAAGGGCCAACACAGCCGCATTGGAGCCATTTGACATGTTAAAATAGTGCATCACAGTCCTTGGAGGGAGTTGACAAGGGCCAACACAGCCCAATTGGAGCCATTTGACAAGTTAAAAGAGTGCATCACAGTCCTTGGAGGGAGTTGACAAGGGACAACACAGCCCCATTGGAGCCATCTGACAAGGTAAAAGAGTGCATCACAGTCCTTGGAGGGAGTTGACAAGGGCCAACAAAGGCCAACACAGCCCCTTTGGAGCCATCTGACAAGGTAAAAAAGTGCATAACAGTCCTTGGAGGGAGTTTACAAGGGCCAACACAGCCCCATTGCAGCCATTTGACAAGTTAAAAGAGTGCATCACAGTCCTTGGAGGGAGTCGACAAGGGCCAACACAGCCCCATTGGAGCCCTCTGACAAGGTAAAAGAGTGCATCACAGTCCTTGGAGAGAGTTGACAAGGGCCAACAAAGGCCAACACAGCCCCATTGGAGCCATCTGACAAAGTAAAAGAGTGCATCACAGTCCTTGGAGAGAGTTGACAAGGGCCAACAAATGCCAACACAGCCCCATTGGAGCCATCTGACAAGGTAAAAGAGTGCATCACAGTCCTTGGAGGGAGTTGACAAGGGCCAAAAAAGTTCAACACAGCCCCATTGGAGCAATCTGACAAGGTAAAAGAGTGCATCACAGTCCTTGGAGAGAGTTGACAAGGGCCAACAAAGGCCAACACCGCCCCATTGGAACCATCTGACAAGGTAAAAGAGTGCATCACAGTCCTTGGAGGGAGTTGACAAGGGCCAACAAAGTTCAACACAGCCCCATTGGAGCAATCTGACAAGGTAAAAGAGTGCATCACAGTCCTTGGAGAGAGTTGACAAGGGCCAACAAAGGCCAACACCGCCCCATTGGAGCCATCTGACAAGGTAAAAGAGTGCATCACAGTCCTTGGAGGGAGCTGACAAGGGCCAACACAGCCCCATCGGAGCCATCTGACAAGGTAAAAGAGTGCATCACAGTCCTTGGAGGGAGTTGACAAGGGCCAACACAGCCCCATTGGAGCCATTTGACAAGTTAAAAGAGTGCATCACAGCCCTTGGAGGGGGTTGACAAGGGCCAACACAGCCCCATTGGAGCCATCTGACAAGGTAAAAGAGTGCATCACAGTCCTTGGAGGGAGTTGACAAGGGCCAACAAAGGCTAACACAGCCCCATTGGAGCCATCTGGCAAGGTAAGAGAGTGCATCACACTCATTGGAGGGAGCTGAAAAGGGCCAACACAGCCCCATTGGAGCCATTTGACAAGTTAAAAGAGTGCATCACAGTCCTTGGAGGGAGTTGACAAGGGCCAACACAGCCCCATTGGAGCCATTTGACAAGTTAAAAGAGTGCATCACAGTCCTTGGAGGAAGTTGACAAGTGCCAACACAGCTCCATTGGAGCCATCTGACATGGTAAAAGAGTGCATCACAGTCCTTGGAGGGAGTTGACAAGGGCCAACAAAGGCCAACACAGCCCCATTGGAGCCATCTGACAAGGTAAAAAAGTGCATCACAGTCCTTGGAGAGAGTTGACAAAGGCCAACAAAGGCCAACACAGCCCCATTGGAGCCATCTGACAAGGTAAAAGAGTGCATCACAGTCCTTGGAGGGAGTTGACAAGGGCCAACACAGCCCCATTGGAGCCATTTGACAAGTTAAAAGAGTGCATCACAGTCCTTGGAGGGAGTTGACAAGGGCCAACACAGCCCCATTGGAGCCATTTGACAAGTTAAAAGAGTGCATCACAGTCCTTGGAGGGAGTTGACAAGGGCCAACACAGCCCCATTGGAGCCATTTGACAAGTTAAAAGAGTGCATCACAGTCCTTGAAGGGAGTTGACAAGGGCCAACACAGCCCCATTGGAGCCATCTGACAAGGTAAAAGAGTGCATCACAGTCCTTGAAGGGAGTTGACAAGGGCCAACACAGCCCCATTGGAGCCATCTGACAAGGTAAAAGAGTGCATCACAGTCCTTGGAGGGAGTTGAAAAAGGCCAACATAGCCCCATTGGAGCCATTTGACAAGTTAAAAGAGTGCATCACAGTCCTTGGAGGGAGTTGACAAGGGCCAACAAAGGCTAACACAGCCCCATTGGAGCCATCTGGCAAGGTAAAAGAGTGCATCACACTCCCCATTGAAGCAATTTGACAAGTTAATAGAGTGCATCACAGTCCTTGGAGGGAGTTGAGAAGGGCCAACACAGCCACATTGGAGCCATTTGACAAGTTAAAAGAGTGCATCACAATCCTTGGAGGGAGTTGA
Source organism: Bombina bombina (assembly GCF_027579735.1). NCBI lineage: Eukaryota > Metazoa > Chordata > Amphibia > Anura > Bombinatoridae > Bombina > Bombina bombina. Next base: position 88,961,195 of record NC_069506.1, on the reverse strand, counting down.
CAAGGGCCAACATAGCCCTATTGGAGCCATTTGACAAGTTAAAAGAGTGCATCACAGTCCTTGGAGGGAGTTGACAAGGGCCATCACAGCCCCATTGGAGCCATTTGACAAGTTAAAAGAGTGCATCACAGTCCTTGGAGGGAGTTGACAAGGGCCAACACAGCCCCATTGGAGCCATCTGACAAGGTAAAATAGTGCATCACAGTCCTTGGAGGGAGTTGACAAGGGCCAACAAAGGCCAACACAGCCCCATTGGAGCCATCTTACAAGGTAAAAGAGTGCAACACAGTCCTTGGAGAGAGTTGACAAGGGCCAACACAGCCCCATTGGAGCCATTTGACAAGGTAAAAGAGTGCAACATGGAGGGAGCATTGACTCTACACGCATCATACGTTGTAGAGTCAAATGCTGAACCTGTAGCTGGGCATGCATGGTGTCCTGCATCCTTCCCAGAAACAGCGAGTTCTTCAGCATGACCTGCTCTATACGTGCTAGAGCCTCTAGCATCAGCCATGCTGAGTCACAACCTAAAATAAAGAAATTTAAAAATATTAATGATAATTACAGAACATAATAAAAATAGAGCAAAGATACATTGTAATAATAAAGACAAATCATTCTTAAATTAAATATTCAATATTGATTATTTACACATTAAATATGTTCTACAGACATAAACCATTAAAGGGACAGTTTACTCAAACATTTTCTCCCCTTTAATTGGTTCACAATGATCCACTTTTCCAGCTTGAGTGTATTAAATTGTTTAAAAGTATTTCCATTGTCCTTACATTGGCAATTTAAATAGTTTATTTAGCCTGTGTTATCCACACCTATCCTTAAACCTTTTGGTCTTGAGGCCAAGCTGTGTAAACTCAGCAAGCAGAAGAAATTACACTCCTAGTGGGTTATAGAAGAGATAAGGTATGAAAAATTATTTTTCTATTGTTCTATCCAAGTAGTGGTGATTGGTATATGGAGTGATATGATATTAACGGGACACTGAACCCAAATTTTTTCTTTCGTGATTCAGATAGAGCATGAAATTTTAATCAACCTTCTAATTTACTCTTATTATCAAATTTTATTCATTCTCTTGGTATCTTTATTTGAAATGCAAGAATGTAAGTTTAGATGCCGGCCCATTTTTGGTGATCAACCTGGGTTGTCCCTGCTGATTGGTGGATAAATTCATCCACCAATAAAAAGTTCTGTCCAGCGTTCTGAATAAAAAAAACACTTAGATGCCTTCTTTTTAAAATAAAGATAGCAAGAGAACAGAAAAAATTGATAATAGGAGTAAATAAGAAAGTTGCTTAAAATTGCATGCTCTATTTGAATCGCAAAAGAAAAAAATTGGGTTCAGTGGCCCTTTAAATATGTTGATTTAGAATGATACTTACAGCTGTGCCTGGGAAGGATAATCCGACACCCAGGACAATGAAGGTTGGGACAGGGGGGATTGAAGGGGGAGGGATGGGATTGTGAGGCAAAGGGGGAGGGCTGGTCTGCCGCTCTGGGGTAGCCCATACAGCTGGGGAGTCAGGGGCCTGGTGAGTTGGGGGCTGGGCAGGTGGGGGAGCTGTATGGGCCAAAAGATGGGGAGAGCGGCGAAGGGGGGCAAAGGGGTGTTTTATGGGAGGGACAGGAGGAATGGGAAGGGCTGGGAGGGTCTTTTACCTGGGGAGGGGCCTGGAGAGGGGCCTGAGGAGGGGCTTCTACCTGTGAAGGGGCCTGAGGAGGGGCGGCAAACTGATGCCCAGAAGTGGAGGTTCCATCTGAAATATATAATAAAAATATATTAACATCTCATACATCATGAAATCAAATCAAGGCATTTCAACATGATTATGTTTTATGTATACTTAGAAGTGATTTGGAATTTAGAAACAATGATGACATAAGGATATGGTATGCATATAGGCACTCAGATGAATAGCAATGACTGTCTGTACAATAAGAAGATGATTATTGTGGTTTGGCATGGAATATGCATGTGACACCATGATGTCATTAATGACAAATAATACATAAATGAAAGAATAATACAAGCATATGTTCATGCTGCATGATATAGAAAGGGGGGCAGTAGTGTATTCTAAAAGAAAGGGAATAATACTTTTTAAAGTGCCAAAGCTATAGACTTTGATTTTCTTCCAGAGAATGTTTTAAAACAATAATACATGTTGGATACATGTTAGATATATTTCACATACCATTAGACTCCAAGGGAGCCTCTTCCTCCTCTATCCCACATGTTACATCAATCTCTGTAAAACATAACGTGTACACGTTAATATCAGATATTATAACATATGTTACTGTTGGTCAAAGACACATATCAATGTTGCATTAAAGATATACTGAGCCAAAGTTATGATTTACATCATTTTGATGGAGCATACAAATGACATTAGATTTGTTATTTTCAATGAGTAATAATTTCATTTTAGTGTCTGTATTTTTACAAAATTCACAAAAGCAGAGTACATGGAACATTTAAGAGTTCTCATGTGTGTATCACTTGATGATTGTTGTCAAAATTTATAATAAAAACAAACATATGCTATCCATGTTCTGAAGAACATAGGTGTAGACTAAGAAGATTTGAGATCTTAATCTTTCAATAATAAAATAAAATCGATATATAATCAGAGGAGTAAATTATATGTTTTAGTCAAATGTAATGCTTCATCAGAATCATGATCATAATATTGATTACAAATACACCTTCAATGACATATGAATGAGTCAATGGACTTACCCGAAGCCTGCAAAGGCAGGTCAGCATCGGTGCTGGATCCCTCTGGGCTCGTCACAACAACTATATCTATTAATGATATAGATATATATGAGTGAACCCCTTTTGGACATCACTAGATCACATCAGTATCGATTTTTCCGAATAATATACTTAGAAATGTGAAGAATAGAGCACTAATATGAAGAATAAATGCATGAGTTAATCAAGGTGATTCTAAAGAAAAAGATGTCTTTAACATATGTTTAATTTCTTACTATATTAGACAGACAATTCATCTCATATGATTCTATTGCATATCTAAATATACCCATTGATCAATGTTTTTAAAATAATACACACAAACAACATTTGGAATAACAACTGGTGACAAATCGAACCAAAGCCATGTGTCACATCGATCCATTTGTGCAATGTACAGTAATCTTGTTTAGGACACAACACATATTGATCACAATGCAAAATAGAAGTTATTCAAAATATGTCATCATGGTGCTGTTAGAGTATGCTTATATCTATAAAGTAAGTCCAAGAGTGAATATGTGATTTAGATATCAATATTGTTTCACCAAAACAATGTAAGGATGAATGAAGATATTGATTATTAAAGGGACACTGACCACAATTTTTTAATTCATTGATTCAAATAGAACATTCAATTTTATTAAAATTTTACATTTACTCCTATTATAAATGTGTCTGTGTGTTTTTTTTGTTTTGTTTTTTAAAGGCAGCTAAGCAATTTTTTTGCTCATAAAATATTGGTCGTTGAAGGTATCCACCAATCAGCAAGAACAACCCAGGTTGGTCACAAAAAATGGACCTGCGTCTAAACTTACATTCTTGCTTTTCAAATAAAGATACCAAGAGAATAACGAAAATATGATTATAGGAGTAAATTATAAAGTTTATTAATATTGCATGCTCTATCTGAATGACAACAGAAATAATTTGTGGTCAGTGTCCCTTTAATATTTAAATATCTTGATTTGACAATGTCGCTGTTAATGAATTGTCGAGTCCATATGTTGATGTAATGAATGGGATGGAGCATGCAATTACAATCAAATATGTAATTTAAGGATATCATCAAGATTCTTTAATTATCCTCTCTTAAAGGGACATGAAGCTCAAAATGTGAAATTGGATTCATTTTTAAATAAAATCCAGCCTGTGATTTTAAAAATATTTCAAATAGACTTATTTTGTCTATTTTGCTTCATTGTGTTATAATCTTTTTTTAGTTGAAAATTCTTTTATTTGTTTCCATATATCAATATTACAACAGTTACTGCATCCTGGGAGCAATCGGACATTGTCCCATACAATGCCTCATTTTTAGATAGTACAGAAACAGTTTATATGTATTGGATATCCAACAAGAACTCATAATAAACTTTGTGTTTTAACAACAAAAGAAAAAATCATAATATCCAAAAAATAAAACATAAAACAAATTAAGATCAGTGCTTGTGTTTGCAATTATTTGCTATTACTACATCGTCTGAAATCTTCATTTAGCTCAATCTTATCCAGTGTACCAAAGTAAGGAATTTTTCTATCCGGACTCCCCACTTGCGGTGTCTATTACCTAACAACTATGAATTATGCATTATCCAGTAGAACCATATTTTGTTAAATTGATCCGTATCCCCTTGCATCCAAGCTAAGTGTCCTGTATCTTATCTAGAACTTCTCTCCAGGTGGGGGGACCCTCCTTCCAGTGCCTCGCTATGCAGATTCTAGTAACCGTACAGATTATTTTAACAAACTTATTAATTGCAGATTTCAAATTGGGAATCTGTCTGTTCAAGAGTGCGTGGGCCATGGTTAATGATATCTTTTCATCTAGGACCCTACTAAGTAGATCATTAATCTGCTGCCAGATATTTTGAATATGGACACAGTCCCACCACTTGTGTTTATAAGAGCCCCGTTCTCCACATCCTCTATAGCATGATCTAGATTTGTTAAGAGAATAGTGTGACGATCTTAGGGGTGTGAGGTACCACCTAAATGTTGTTTTTATGGTATTTTCTCTAAGGTCTGCGCTAATTAGGCCTCTACAAGAGTCAAAGTATATCTGGTCCCATTCACTTTTAGGGAGTTGATCTATACCCTCATCTTCCCATTTTAATGCTATCGATGACTTATGAGTTTGTTGTATGTCCTGAAGAGCTATATATAATTTAGAAATATGTTGTTTTTTCCTGTTCGGATTTAGGCACATTCTTTCTAACACTGTAGGTGGGTGTTTCCCTCGTGATATGTCATATTTATTAAGGGCTGAAGAGATTTGAAGGTACAGAAACCAGTATAGTTTGTGTGGGTGAATTTTATCTTGTAGGTGATTAAATGAGAGTATCTGAGAGTGTGTGAGAAAGTCTGTGACCCTATACAACCCCTTATTGGCCCACTTAATGACCAGTCTGTGTGTTTCCTTTGGTAACAAAAGTCTGATCGGTTTGATCCATGTCCCTGGAGGGAGTAGTATCAGGTTCTTGGATATCTGTTTCCAATGCAAAATGGTATCTAACGTTGAAGATAGTCTAAGGTCGGTTTGACCTGCAGCTTTCCTCGAGACCCATAAGGAATCATCTGCATTATCTAATCCCATAGTGTCCATCTCAATTTTCGTCCAAATAACGTTGTGTAGTGGTTTATGTAAGAGCGAGGCTTGGGCTACCCTAGCTGCTAAAAAATAGTCTTGTAAATTTGGTACTCCAACTACTCCCAGTCGTCGGTGTCTAGTCATTATGTGTGAAGCTATTATAGCTTTCCCCTCACCTCTCAAAAAAGAGATGAGGTCTGATTGTAAATTTTTGGAGATCTAGGGGAGGGATTTTATTCAGGAGAGCTCTAAAGAGGTACAATATCCTCGGGAGTATATTCATTTTTATGGATGATAGGCGACCATACCACGAGAAAGTTCCTTTTTTCCAGGATCTTAAATCTCGTCTGATGATGCTATATAGAGGGATATAATTCAATTTATATAAACTATCATAGGATTCAGAGAGTTTGATTCCCAAGTAGGTGAGGGAGTTCTCCACCCACTTTATATCAAAGTTGATTTCTATTAATTTTATAGTTTGGGAGGGAAGTGCCAATGGTAAGGCTTCACATTTGTCAATGTTCACCTTATATCCCGAGATCTTCGCAAAATCTTGTAAAACTCGATAAAGATTAGTCAAGGAGTACAGTGGGTCTTTCAGAGTAAGCAGAACATCGTCCACAAAGAGTGAGAGTTTATATTCATAGTTACCAATTGTCACCCCTTTTATATCTTTAGCATTCCTGATAGATGCTGCTAATGGCTCGATACACAAGGCAAACAGGAGTGGTGAAAGAGGGCACCCCTGTCGTGTCCCATTTTTTATATCTATGGTCTTGGATATATATCCTGCTGCGCTTATAGTAGCTGTGGGGGTCGAGTATATTCCTTTCAATGCTTTTATAAATGGACCACTAAATCCCATTATGGAGAGAGTCTGAAACATATATTTCCAGTCTATACTATAGAACGCCTTCTCCGCATCCAGAGATAGGAGCAGAGAAGGCGTTCCCTGTCTTTTTAGGTATTCAGTTAGGTCTATAGTTCTGCAGACATTATCTGGGGCTTCCCGGCCTTTAAAGAAACCCACCTGATCAGGATGGATCAGACGGGGGAGCAATGTTTGAAGACTGTTTGCTAATATTTTTGTTAGAATTTTGAGGTCCTGATTTATCAATGAAATAGGCCTATAGCTCTGACATTTAGCAGGGTTCTTTCCAGGTTTGGGGATCACTACTATTTTAGCTCTAAGTATGTCAGTAGGGACTGTAGTGCCCTTCATTATGTCATTGCAAAATTTCTGTATATAGGGTATTAAGGGTATTTTAAATAGTTTGTAGTATTCGCTAGGTAAACCATCGGGCCCTGCTGCTTTGCCGGATTTCAATTCTTTAATTACTGTGAGGATTTCTTGAACAGTGACTTCAGCGTTCAGGGTGTCATTTTCCTCAGAAGTAATCGTGGGGAGGTTAGAGCTTTGTAAGAATCTGGATAGAAGTGTCTGTGTTTGGTCTGTGTGATGAACTTTTAGTCCGTCATATAACGTCGCATAATAGGTAGTGAAGGTGTTGGCAATATCTTGGGGGTTTGACGTATGGGTTCCACTCTGCGTGTGTAACATGGGTATGGAATATAATTTTTTTCTGTTTCATAATTTATTGGCTAAGTACCTATCTGGCTTGTTAGAATACTAGTTAGAATATTAGTCTCTGGAGAGCTCTCATCACTGATTCATTTAAGATTTTTGTCAGTAGGTTTCTTTTAGTTTGAAGGGTTCTAAAAGTCACATTGGATTGCGTGCTTTTGTGTTGAGTCTCTAGAGCCGTAATGTCTAAATGGAGTTGATTAATGGTTTTATTCACTATTTTGATGAGCCTAGCCTTCTCCTTTATCATAACCCCCCGAATAAAGGGTTTGTGTGCTGCCCAAGAATTAAGTGGATTGGTTGTAGTGTCTGTGTTCAGGGACCAGTATTCCCTCATAAGTATTCCCACTTCAGTGCAAAATTGTGCATTGTTAAGAATGGAAGGGTCAAATGTCCAAGATTTTTGTCGCTGGAAGTTAATTAGTCCTGTCATTGTTAATTGGACTATTGAGTGGTCTGACCAGGAGCATGGGTGGATACTGGAGGAGAGGATGTTGTGTATCAAAATCTGACTAGTCCAGATGTAGTCCAATCTAGTATAAGTATTATGGGCATATGAATAAAATGTATGGTCTGTGGTATGGCTATATAGTGCTTCCCAAGTATCTAACAAATTATGTTCAGACATTGAATCTCTTATGGACTTCACTATGGATAACTGTCTAAGGTGTTTGTACGAATGTTTGAAGTCTGTCCTAGTATCGTGATTGGTAATATTAATATTAAAATCCCCTCCAAGTATTACTCTAGAGTGGGACCACTGCGTCAGTGTATGAGAAATGTGCTGATTGAAAGAATGCTGACCTTCATTTAGGGCGTATACATTACATAAAGTGACTTTCATGCCTTGGATGTGGCCCCTAACAATAAGAAATCATCCTTCAGGGTCTGTTATGATCTCTTCTGTCTCAAATTGTAAAGAAGAGTGTATTAGAATTGAAACTCCTCTTTTTTTCTGATCTATTGTAGAGTGAAAATGGGTAGGGAATCGTCTGTGCCAATATTTAGGGATTATGGACTGTGTGAAATGTGTCTCCTGAAGGAACACTATTTTAGCTTTTAGCTTTGTGTATTGAGTGAGTGCAATCTTACGTTTAACATTGGTATTAAGACCCCTCACATTATGTGAGGTATAATTAAGTCATTAGACATATGGGTTAGAGGTGTTATCCCTTCTTATGTCAGCAGTTCTAGAGGATAGTAGTAGGGGTTTCAGTATAAAAAAAACTGTGTCTTACCTGGATAGTGATTAGAATCTTTACAAACATCAGATCTTGAACAAATAAAAAGTAATAAACATTTCAAACATTTAAAACAGTAAATATTAATCCTGTGTTCAGGAGATAAGGGGCTAAAAAAAAACAAAAGAAAAACCTTCTTTCATTATATCTAAGCGTGCAGTAAAACAGTATAGTTTACAGTGGGGTAAAAAAGTATTTAGTCAGCCACCAATTGTGCAAGTTCTCCCACTTAAGAAGATGAGAGAGGCCTGTAATTTTCATCATAGGTATACCTCAACTATGAGAGACAAAATGTGGAAACAAATCCAGACAATCACATTGTCTGATTTGGAAAGAATTTATTTGCATATTATGGTGGAAAATAAGTATTTGGTCAATATCAAAAGTTCATCTCAATACTTTGTTATATATCCTTTGTTGGCAATGACAGAGGTCAAACGCTTTCTGTAAGTCTTCACAAGGTTGTCACACACTGTTGCTGGTATGTTGGCCCATTTCTGCATGCAGATCTCCTCTAGAACAGAGATGTTTTGGGGCTGTCGCTGGGCAACACAGACTTTCAACTCCCTCCAAATGTTTTCTATGGGGTTGAGATCTGGAGACTGGCTAGGCCACTCCAGGACCTTGAAATGCTTCTTGCGAAGCCACTCCTTCGTTGCCTGGGTGGTGTGTTTGGGATCATTGTCATGCTGAAAGACCCAGACACGTTTCATCTTCAATGCCCTTGCTGATGGAAGGAGGTTTGCACTCAAAATCTCACAATACATGGCCCCATTCATTCTTTCATGTACACGGATCAGTCGTCTTGTTCCCTTTGCAGAGAAACAGCCCCAAAGCATGATGTTGCCACCCCCATGCTTCACAATAGGTATGGTGTTCTTTGGTTGCAACTCAGCATTCTCTCTCCTCCAAACACAACGAGTTGTGTTTCTACCAAACAGTTCTACTTTGGTTTCATCTGACCATATGACATTCTCCCAATCTGCTTCTGGATCATCCAAATGCTCTTTAGAATACTTCAGACGGACCCGGACATGTACTGGCTTAAGCAGGGGGACACGTCTGGCACTGCAGGATCTGAGTCCCTGGCGGCGTAGTGTGTTACTGATGGTAGCCTTTGTTACGGTGGTCCCAGCTCTCTGCAGGTCATTCACTAGGTCCCCCTGTGTGGTTCTGGGATGTTTGCTCACCATTCTTGTGATCATTTTGACCCCACGGGGTGAGATCTTGTGTGGAGCCCCAGATCGAGGGAGATTATCAGTGGCCTTGTATGTCTTCCATGTTCTAATTATTGCTCCCACAGTTGATTTCTTCACATCAAGCTGCTTGCCTATTGCAGATTCAGTTTTCCCAGCCTGGTGCAGGTCTACAATTTTGTTTCTGGTGTCCTTCAACAGCTCTTTGGTCTTCACCATAGTGGAGTTTGGAGTGTGACTGTTTGAGGTTGTGGACAGGTGTCTTTTATACTGATAACAAGTTCAAACAGGTGCCATTAATACAGGTAATGAGTGGAGGACAGAGGAGCCTCTTAAAGAAGAAGATACAGGTCTGTGAGAGCCAGAAATCTTGCTTGTTTGTAGGTGACCAAATACTTATTTTCCACCATAATATGCAAATAAATTCTTTCCAAATCAGACAATGTGATTGTCTGGATTTGTTTCCACATTTTGTCTCTCATAGTTGAGGTATACCTATGATGAAAATTACAGGCCTCTCTCTTCTTCTTAAGTGGGAGAACTTGCACAATTGGTGGCTGACTAAATACTTTTTTGCCTCACTGTATATGAGAACAAAGGTGAGCCAGCAACACAGCATTACATGAACCATAAACATTTCAAATAATCTGTAACATGAGAAGTTTATTATCCCTTCCTCAATCTTGTATCTCCTATTCCTCTCCCCCCTCCCAACCCGTTCAAGAATAACCCCTCATATCCAGGAGATTGAGGGCCTCTGTTGCAATACAAATAATCTCTCCATAATGGAAGTCAATTCCCAGAAGTAGAGTTAAAGTGTCAGAATGTATTTAACATAACCTCACATCTTAGAGCAATGTCCCATCCCCATGGTCATAGCAAATGTCTAAGCTTATCATCCTCTGCAGACAACAGAAGTCTCCTGCTTTATATTAAAGTTCCAGAGGAGAGGAGGGGAGGAAAGAAGGAAGGAGACCATATTCAACAAATCAGTGAGAAGTTCCTCAAGTAGATTCTACAGCCGCTGCTTCCTCGCAGAATTAAGCCATGAACTATTTTGGTCTTTTCCTTTGTACCGTTGCCCACTTGGTTCTCTTGTAGCTTTTTTCTCTTGGTAGGCTGATGTCTACCTCTGTGACTTTATCAGGAGATGGAAGGTCTGGGGTCTCCAAGTTCAGATAGGAACATATCTCTGGAATATCTTGATGGTCTCTAATAGACATTGTTTTCCCTTCATGCTGTATAAGTAAGGCAAATGGGAATCCCCATCTGTAGGGTATTTGATTTTTACGAAGTAGCAGGGTTAAAGGTCTCAAAGAGTATCATCTCTGGAGTGTTCGCACACATAAGTCCTGATAAAATTGAATTATTGAGCCCTGAAACTTGAATGTTTGATGCTGTCTCGCCTCCGAGAGGATTGCTCCTTTGTCTGGAAAACGCAGCAATTTAAAGATAACATCTCTCGGTGGATGATCTCCTTTGGGTTTGGGTTTAAGGGCTCGGTGTGCTCTTTCAATTTGAAAGTGATCTTCCTCATTGTGTCCTGTGATGGCCTTGAATAGTTGTTTCAGATAGGTCTGCAAATCAGTTTGCGCTACAGATTCTGGCACCCCCTTAAGTCTAAGGTTGCATCGTCTCGTACGATTCTCAAGGTCCTCCATTTTGTCTTGGAGGTCTTCTATTTCTTGTTTATGAGAGTGAACTTGTTGTGAGATTTTATCTGTAGCTTCCTCTTTGAGGTTGTCATTATCTTCTAGCGTGGCCACTCTCATGCCCAATTCCTGCATATCCTGTTTTATTTCCATTAGGCTGTTAGTTACTGTGGTTTGTATGGAGTCTAATTTAGCCCACATTTTTTCAAAGTTCATATTGATGTCTGTAAGGAAAGTGGTTGAGGTAATTGCTCATATGACACTTGTTTTAACTTGTGTGACTTTGCCTTTAAGAGAGTGTGCCTTTAACAGAGTGAAAGCACATTATTAATTTCAAGTAGATGATACTGCATTTCACTGAGTCATGCTACAGCGGTAAACAACCAATGGATACTAATGATAAGAAGTCAAAACCCAGACAGAACGAGGGTATAACTTTGGCAGGGGTCACTCACTGACACTAAAAGAACATCTTGATAACACATTAGTAGAGGGGTTAATGCTAGCTATATGTTAAAGGATTAATTATAATTAATTGCAATAGGCTAAGTAATAAATCCATATGGTGGTTTAGCTATTATTAATTATATCTATGGAAAGATTGTTAAAACTATTATTGATGTATTTGACAGAAGTAACTGCATAAGAACACATAATCAGATGTATAATGTTAAGCAGAAAATATGAAAGATGACAGCATTGAGCTTAGGAACACGTGAGGGAAAGTACCTTGGTATGCCCCTGATAAGCTTGGGTGAGGCTAAAGCAGACTGGCCAGATGCTTTGGGTCTCAGCCCACCTTGAAGGGAGCGGCCCGGGGTCTGTGGATTTGCGCCAGAACTGGTACGTAAGTGAACAGTATAAGAGAGGTACCTGTGGGCAATCTGATCAGGAGACTTGTGACCTGTCGATGGACGCATCGTTCAGTGTTGTTCCTGTTGATCACCTTTTTCTCCTGTTCCAAGATTGCCCAGATGTCTTCTCCAATTGTGCCCCAGGAAAGGATGCTGAGACACATGATCACGGTGATGTATTATTTGTTTGTTAAAAACTAGCTAGAATTGTCTGAGTAGTAGTATAACATAAGATTGGTATCGGTGGTTGCACAGGCAACTTGATTATAATTTTCATTGCTAAACTGTAACTGAAAACTGCATAGATAAGGTAGGAATAGGATAATCGTACAAGTATTATAATTGCATAAAATGTTATAAGCATGAGCAGTGGTTTGTGATATTTCGTTGTTATAATTATATTGCAGAATAAAACCATTATTGTTATCATAAGCATTGCAAAAAACCTGAGTGACGTGCCAGTTGTTTCCTTTCTATAAGTGATATATGATAAGTACATATCCTGAAAATGAACCTCATAACATTATTGGCGTAGTCGGGTGGCAGGATACATAATTGTTTATCACTTGAGCAAAGAAACTGACAATTTTTGACTGAATGTGTTGTGTGTATGAGTGGAGCTGATAGACGCACCTATGCCCTTTGCTAGCTGAAGGGCCGTGACCGAAGGGTGGCAGAAAGCCAGTGTCAGCCCCGGAGCGAAAGTGAAACCCCTTTGTAGATAAAATAATCAGCCAGATAATATATAGTTGTATCTTGCACGGTCAAGAAGTATAAATATATATTTCTGGATTAATTAGAATTGAATTGTTAATTCCTCAAATGAGCCATAAAAGCTGTGTAAATAAACAGATATTTTATGGACGTAGCCAAATTGTCACTTTGGGATGAAATTAATTGATATTGCATAAGTATATACATATTTACGTATATTGTTATTATCACTGTGAATTTATTGATTAATGTCAGCAATAACTCAATGTATTACACAAATGTTTAGAAAGAAAACACAAACGGTTTCCCCCTCCAGACCACAAAACCTTGTGGTTTGGGGTGGGGCGCCGTATCAAGAATTAGCAGGGGAAGTCTTGTCTGGGACTGACCTCCCAGATAACACTGACATTTTTGACAAAATAGAACCTTGTGAAGTGTTGAATAAATTGCAGAATTTAAAGGTTAAAACAAATTCAGACACAGAAAGGTTGTATAAGAAATTATGGGTGTTATTACAGGCATACAGAAAGACACATGAGCAGTTAGAGGAAGCTGTAGAACAGACTGTGTGCTTGCAGAGTCAGAATAAATTGCTATTGAAAAAGAGCGTTTGTTATGAAGACGCAGCTCAGAAGGAAGATGTAGTTAATATAGCTGAGGCTGAGATTGAAACTAAAGATTACGTGGAAGTTATGTCAACAGCATGTGGGCAAAAAAGTGAATGTACAGAAGATGAAACCCTCTGATCTGGTAATCTTTGCCAGAGTGACGGTTTCTGCCCCCATGCTAGTTGATATACAAAGGCAGAAAACAAATGAAAAGAAAGATGCTAAAGATATCCTGCAGCTAATCTGTAATCAGCTGGAGAGCATTAAAGAGGACAGTAAGTTGAGCATTAAAAAGAAGTTACAATCAGTGTTACAGAGCAGGGCCAGATGGGACCCTGGGGGGTGGGATGAAACTTTGCACAAATGGAAGTTCCATTTGGGAAAAGCAGTAAATGTACTGAATGACAGACCTATCACTGACAGTGAAATCCCACTGTCCAGAATGATAGGCAGATAGGAGTACATTGAGCATCACGCTCAACATGCTGTGGTAACGTGTTGGGAAACTAGCCCTGAGGGGAAAATATCCCTAGTTGATTCCCAAACGAAATCCACTGGAAAAGGATACCAATACCTGGATGGGACAAAAGGGGCCAGTGCCCCTGAAGCCCCAGGGTCAGGGTTGGACTTGCTTTCGTTGGAAGACCTGGAATAATATTTCCAGGGCCCATATGAAACAGGCCAAGCTCCCAGTATCAGTGTGGTCTATTTTGAGCAGGCTTTGATTGATACTGGAGTGGAGGCAACATAGATTTATTAGGGGGCGGGGGAGACTATAGAAGTAAAACAAGCAGGGGAGGAATTGAAAGTAGGAAGTCTCCCTAAGCAGTGATGTTTTGTTTTAATTGCACCCATCCCAGAGTATTTAATTAGCATAGATGTATTAAAAGGGAAGTTACAATGTAGTGATTGTAGTCAAGGATAGGGAGCAATGATTGGTTGCATGTGCCTGCAGTGCTATTTGTGGAATTAATTAAAGTGTTTCCTTCCTAGATATTTGCTGGTGTCGCTGCTATTGTAACAGGTGCTCTGTTAGGAATCCTTTTGGCCACATTCATAATAAACCGCTCATGAGCCAGAGGATAAAGTGTGAAGATCCGGTGCCAGCTATCACACCTTTTATGAGGAAAGCATGACTATGCCATATTGCACAACATGGGTATCCTGATTCATCCCATTTACCTTTGATGACGACATAACCTGTTTGACCAAAAATGAATATGGAATTTGGATGTTCCTTACCAAGCGGGAAAGGGTGGTAGTTGAACTATCAGAAGCAGAGACAATTACCTGTGACATCCCTCCTCCACTATACATTGTTTAACTAAAGATTTTTGTTCTGCCACAATGACCAGGGAAGACTGTAAGGACTCAAAGGAGGATGAGAGCTGGACAGTTGTTTTACAGGATGAGAACTTAATATTTGAATTGCAAGAAGGGGTTGAGTTAGTTTGTGAAAATCCCAGTACGCCTTCCACTTCCCCAAAACTAACAGTGGGGATTCAGGAACGCATTTTAGGTTGTAAAATATCCACTGATACACAGGTTCATGCTGTAATGTTAAACATATCATACACCGATGGGGAACCAGAGGGTCTGAAATATGTGTGTAAATTTACAGGAAAAGAGTCATCCGAACCCCTTTTAATATATATCAGGAGACCTGTAATGGATGGGAAATTATTAAAAAACTGACCCAAGCGAAAAAGGGACCATGCACGGCGCCACTTAGGTTCCCTGCATGCCTCCTCATGGGAACTTGATAATACCTTTGTAAAAACTGACAAAGATGTGTTTAATGTGACAAATTCTCAGGACCGTGTTGGGTATGTGGGTTTGTGCCTCACGCGCAGACTAGAGGTTACCCTTATTTAGGTGTCCCTTTAACCATGAGTATGCTTGCCGACATGATTGGGAATAAGACTGTGTGGAATTTTACAGGTGTTAACACACCAGGTAGGGATGACTTGCTGGATAAGTTGCATCTAGCTAATAATGTGACTATGGGTGCTATTATGTTTCAAAATCTAGATGGAGATATATATAGTACTAATAACCTAACCCAGCTACCCGACATGATAATATTAATGTACAACATAGGATGACTAGTTAACAATAGGACAGGTGTATTCAACATTAAACTGAAATTTTATGACTTCTCATACTTGACATATGCCCATGAGAAATGGAAGACTAAGTTTGGTGAGCCCAGAGACCTTATTAAAGACTGGTACCAACTTAATAGGGAAACACTAGCATGTAACACACGGACTAAGGATGGGAGGAAGCGACTGAATAGGATATGTCCTCCTTTTGTTAAACTACCAGTGGGATATTATTGGTTGTGTTGGGGGTGGGCAGTAAAGGTAATACCTTGTACCCATTTTGGCCCATGCTTTTTAGGATATATCTTCCCTGCTTTTAACATAACCACCATGCTTTCACCACCTATATTGCATAGACCACGAAGATACCTTGACCTGGACAAGATGCATGAGGGAGTTAAAATTAGTGAAGGTATGCGCCTGCTTGCAACATTTGTCCCTCATTATGGGGCTGCTACAGCCCTCACTAGATTAAATATGCTAGCTGATTTAGTAGATGAAGCTTTTAATGTAACTAGAGATGCAATAGAGCTTTTAGCATTAGAACAGGAACAAATTAGGATGGTGGCATTACAGAATAGAATGGCTCTAGACTATCTCCTAGCTGCAGAAGGAGGGGTCTGCCAGAGAATCCACCAGCAATGCTGTGTGTACATAGAAGACAATGCAGGTAAAATCAAACATGACCTACACAGACTAGAAGAAGTGCAAAAGCGCATACGTGAGGTACATGATGATTCATTTAGCAGATGGCTTAAAGACTTTGACTCGACTTTTGGACTGGGGGGATGGCTTGGAAGCTTAGGAAAAACTATAGTTAAATGGCTATTAATAAGTCTTGCTTGCTTGTGTGGGATATTCATTATAGTGAAAATGTTTGGATGTTTCTGTAATACATTAGGTAGGATATGTTTTAAACCAAAAGACAATATTACTTGAGTGAATGAGCTTTCATTATTAAGGTATGTGTTTAGAAACAAGCAAGGTGTCACCTGATCAAGGGGTGGAATGTAAGGAAAGTGGTTGAGGTAATTGCTCATATGACACTTGCTTTAACTTGTGTGACTTTGCCTTTAAGAGAGTGTGCCTTTAACAGAGTGAAAGTAGATTATTAATTTCAAGTAGATGACACTGGATTTCACTGAGTCATGCTACAGCGGTAAACAACCGATGGATACTAATGATAAGAAGTCAAAACCTTCTTCTCCAATCTGTCTTCTCCAATTGCGCCCCAGGACAGGATGTTGAGACACATGATCACGGTGATGTATTATTTGTTTGTTTAAAACTAGCTAGAATTGTCTGAGTAGTAGTATAACATAAAATTGTTATCGGTGGTTGCACAGTCAACTTGATTATAATTTTCATTGCTAAACTGTAACTGAAAACTGCATAGATAAGGTAGGAATAGGATAATCGTACAAGTATTATAATAGCATAAAATGTTATAAGCATGAGCAGTGGTTTGTGGTATTTCGTTGTTATAATTATATTGCAGAATAAAACCATTATTGTTATCATAAGCATTGCAAAAAAACTGTGTGACGTGCCAGTTGTGTCCTTGCTGTAAGTGATATATGATAAGTACATATCCTGAAAAAGAACCTCATAACAATGTCCTGTTTAGATACCATCTCTTTCAAATCTGCCTTTGTGATGGGTGTCAAATCAGTAGCAGTGGATCTGTCATGAAATGATTGATCTGAAGCTCCTTCCACTTCTGCTTCTGGAAGTTCTAAGGATTTATCTCCTTTGGATGGTTTAAAAAATACATTAGTTGCTGCTTGTTTGCCAACAGAGGTGACTTTCTTAACTTGTCTGGAAGACATCTTGAGTGTTTTAATCTGTTGTCTTATCCTTTCAACACAGAGATGTAGTAGGGGTTAAATCTATTCAGTAAGAGACAGTGTATAAACTTTAAATATGGATATGCAAGCGTGGTGTGCAGGCCTCTGAGGTCTCAAATGTAGTTAACCACCTGAATATTGTTTACTGAGTTACAATGACACCAGGCATTAGGTGTATTAGGGTTCTGAGTTCTTATATGTAGGGGTTCGTAGCATAAATTATACAATCCCAGAACTTTGCTATCGTACAGAACATGTCCTAATTATGATTTCCCATCTTCATATGTTTAGTCCCTGTGTCACTTTACTGCTTTTGATGAGTAAAAAGAAAATTCCCCTTTCTCTTTCTGACCTTTATTCAATATATTGCGTGCTGGTAAGAGAGATATGTTGTGTCTCCTAACACGTGGGAGCTATAAGATGTATATAATTCCTGCTGGTGTCAAAATAAGGAGGATAAGGGTAGCTCATGGCATCACTATAGCCTGTGGTTTCTCCTCGTGTCTATCAAGAATTATTGCGACATACAGACAAAAAGTCCCCCTCTATTTAATTCACTGTCACTGACTCTGATCTCATCCAGCCACTGGGCTTTAAAATTACAGGCCGTGTAATAGTACTGTGGTATAATAGTACTGTTGTGTAACAGTACTGTAGTGCTTGTCAGCCGTGTCTTACCCTATAGCATGTGGGACCGATGTCTCAGGCAGGGCTCCGATCAGTGCGGTAAGTAGCGCCATGTGGGAGGCAAGATGGCGTCAGTATTTCTACCGCAGGAAGAGGAGATTCACTTCAGAGGTTTTGTTGGGTTCTGTCCTCACCGGGCTGCTTTATAAGTGCCGCTTTAGGGTCTCTACCTGTCCCTTATCTGCCCCTTAGCAGGATAACGATGGTTCTGGGTAGTTATCTTAAGCTGGCCATCCTTTATTCAGCTATCTGCACGGAGCTCCGACATTAAACGTCCATCTCCGTCTCTTGCGTGTGCAAGCGCTAAATTTCTTACAAATGAAATGACTAATGTGATCTTCACGTTTATCTCCCGTATTCACCTTTAAAATTCGTTATAAATCTTTTTTTAAAGGATCAACTATGTACTTCTGTTATCTGAACACATGAGTTGAACCAATGAAAATAGGCAATTTTCTGCCTCAAAAAATCAGCCGGTTACTCCCAGTAATGCATTGCTGATCCTGAGCCGACCTAGATATGATTTTATAATAAGGATAACAATAGACTGAAGAAATTTAGCTGATCAAATAAATTTAGAAATTTTTTTGAAATCACGTGTCTAAATCCGAAAATTTAAATGTTTGTTTTCATGTCCCTTTAATGATAAGAACCCAAAAACGTATGTAATGTATATTTTTTGGATCGGCACATATGCAAAAATGTGTTATTGTTGTCAAAATGTATCCAAAAAATGTCAAGCACTACACAGGGGCAGAATATAAATTGGCCATGACACTAATCTTACAGTAAAATGAAGATATCAAGAATAAAAGGGATATCTTCAAATAGTCCTAATTTTAGATTTGTATTACAATGTAATCCAAAATTTGATTCGTGATTCTTAATTTAAACTAAAAAGAAAAGAGAATTAGAGTATCCATATAAATATTGATCAATGTGAATGTATTATGTAATGTTATGTCCATGTTTCTAAGACAAATGGAAATTAAAATGAGACATACCATACTGTGACAAACCCTGGCTTGAGGTTCCAGCACCAACATCCAGATCTGTAAAATATTCAATGAGGATTGGATATCATTAATACAAATCAGGCCATGGAGACAAACAATTAAAAAAAAAAATTTACATTGACAAACTAATAATCTATTTTTATTCACATGAGTTCATTGTTTCCTCAATTAATGTCTTAAAAAATATATCCTGTACTCTTATTTTCAATCTTTTATGTTGTTGACTGTAGCTTTAATTCATTTGTTGTCTTCTTGCATTCTCATCAATTGATAGAGATAGTTAATTGTTTATTTTGATCTTGCTAGTATAGTTTTTATAATGTAGAAGATTGTAAAAAAGCATACTGTATTCTTCCTATATATACTAATTATTTATTTTGCTTCATTGTGTTATAATCTTTTTTTAAAGGAGCAACTATGTACTACTGTTATCTGAACACATGAGTTGAACCAATGAAAATAGGCAATTTTCTGCCTCAAAAAATCAGCCGGTTACTCCCAGTAATGCATTGCTGATCCTGAGCCGACCTAGATATGATTTTAGAATAAAGATAACAATAGACTGAAGCAATTTAGCTAATCAAATAAATTTAGAATTTTTTTTGAAATCACGTGTCTAAATCCGAAAATTGAAATGTTTGTTTTCATGTCCCTTTAATGATAAGAACCCAAAAACGTATGTAATGTATATTTTTTTGGATTGGCACATATGCAAAAATGTGTTATTGTTGTCAAAATGTATCCAAAAAATGTCAAGCACTACACAGGGGCAGAATATAAATTGGCCATGAAACTAATCTTACAATAAAATGAAGATATCAAGAATAGAAGGGATATCTTCAAATAGTCCTAATTTTAGATTTGTATTATAATGTAATCCAAAATTTGATTCGTGATTCTTAATTCAAACTAACAAGAAAAGAGAATTAGAGTATCCATATAAATATTGATCAATGTGAATGTATTATGTAATGTTATGTCCATGTTTCTAAGACAAATGGAAATTAAAATGAGACATACCATACTGTGACAAACCCTGGCTTGAGGTTCCAGCACCAACATCCAGATCTGTAAAATATTCAGTGAGGATTGGA
This sequence comes from Bombina bombina, assembly GCF_027579735.1. NCBI lineage: Eukaryota > Metazoa > Chordata > Amphibia > Anura > Bombinatoridae > Bombina > Bombina bombina. Next base: position 88,941,221 of record NC_069506.1, on the reverse strand, counting down.
TATCATTAATACAAATCAGGCCATGGAGACAAACAATTTTTAAAAAAAATTACATTGACAAACTAATAATCTATTTTTATTCACATGAGTTCATTGATTCCTCAATTAATGTCTTAAAAAATATATCCTGTACTCTTATTTTCAATATTTTATGTTGTTGACTGTAGCTTTAATTCATTTGTTGTCTTCTTGCATTCTCATCAATTGATAGAGATAGTTCATTGTTTATTTTGATCTTTCTAGTATAGTTTTTATAATGTAGAAGATTGTAAATAAGGATACTGTATTCTTCCCATATATACTAATTAATGTATACATTTGACCAACATGTGTAAAGCGATGCCAGTTACAGCAAACACATGTTCACGTGTGTGCGCAATTCTATTTTTTGTGATCATTGCGCAATGATTCCAAGCGGAATTGCGCATCCGTGATTTGACCAACATGTGTAAAGCGATGCCAGTTACAGCAAACACATGTTCACGTGTGTGCGCAATTCTATTTTTCGTGATCATTGCGCAATTATTCCAAGCGGAATTGCGCATCCGTGATTTGACCAACATGTGTAAAGCGATGCCAGTTACAGCAAACACATGTTCACGTGTGTGCGCAATTCTATTTTTCATGATCATTGCGCAATGATTCCAAGCGGAATTGCGCATCCGTGATTTGACCAACATGTGTAAAGCAATGCCAGTTACAGCAAACACATGTTCACGTGTGTGCGCAATTCTATTTTTCGTGATCATTGCGCAATGATTCCAAGCGGAATTGCGCATCCATGATTTGACCAACATGTGTAAAGCGATGCCAGTTACAGCAAACACATGTTCACGTGTGTGTGCAATTCTATTTTTTGTGAACATTGCGTAATGTTTCCAAGCGGAATTGCGCATCCGTGAATCAGAATTGATTTGGATATAGTAGTGTGATGAGTATCATTTCATAAAGACTTCAAATATATTTGCAATTGGGTGTATTACGAGATTGAAATCGTATATTTGTTAATATTGAACAATAACAAAGAATATTTATAACTGGGTTATGATTCGATAGTCAATGTATGAAATGGCGGATGATAGGGATTTCACGGATGCGCAATTCCCTGTTCACTCTGTGACGCATATTCTGGAGAGCGCCAGAAACATCACTCCTATTTCATGTGTGACGAATCTAAATTCAGATATCTAAACATCATATGTAGCGTATGTTGTGAGATATATATAGGTTGAATATATGACTATATACACATTTCTTTAAAAGTCTACTCAAATATTAATATATTATATGAAGTTGGATATTTACCTGGTTCAGATTCTCTGTCCTCCTCTCCCAGGCCACCGGACGGAGAAGCAGCTGCACTGGCCCCCGGGTCAGGACTTTCAGATCCAGCAGCTTGGAGGGAAGAAGAAGAGGCTGAGGATGGAGAGGATCAAAATCTTTTGGGGATCCGGAGATTGAGGAACTCGCATAAAGTCACCTCATAAGGGAGTAGGTAGAGTTTCTGTGGGGTTTAAGTTTGCGACCATCCCTCCGATGGGCTTGTACCCACTCCCTTATGAGGTCGACTTTTTTGTGCAGTCGCAACCTCATATCTCCGAACCTCCGCATGATCTGATCCTGGCTCCTCTGGATGCCACACACCAATTTAACCTCATTGGTGATAGACGCCCAGAGGGCCTTCTTAACTTTCGCATCTGTCGACCTCCTCTTGTTCCCAAACAGCTGAGGATAAAGTCCTGGACGGCGTTGACCAGTGCAGCACTCTCCAGCCTGGTGAACTTGGGAGGCGTCATGCTGGGAGGCAGCAGGCATTAGAGAACTGACAAAGATGGCGACGTGTAATGGACTTTTATATGGTGAAGTAAACATGAGATGCACCATGGGACATGTTATCTGTACATCTGATTGGATAAAATATTGAAATTTTGTTATCATGTCTGTGAGACCATCATGACTCAAGTTGTGTTTGTATGATGAACTCTGATTGGCCGTTCCTTAATGTTTCATATCTTAGTAACTTCCATACACATACCTCCTGGGGGTGCTGTTACTACATTTTTCATGTAGACTTATTTGTAACTCATGGGGCTGTTATGCGGATATGTGTGACGCAGATTTAATATACGTGATCCATTAAATATTAATGTTTCCATTTTTAAAAATATATAATACTATCACATTATTAAATGTTGTAGACATTTCTATGTTTAATATTGTTCTGTTTCTTTAATACAAATACGTTTTAGTAATACAAATTTTACATTGTATGTATTTATTGTTCATTAAATAAATGTTGTGACTTATTGTGAAGTATTGACATTGCTCTATTAAATGTATTTATAATGCACATCGATTGTGTGCTATTGCGTGACATTAGACTAGAATGTTTAAAGATGCGAATCTCGTGTTGCAAGATACGTTTCCCACGCAACATTTCTGAAATGCGTAATTTCTTGTTCTAATGTCCGTAACTTGGATAATCTGTTTATAAATGTTAAACTACACGTTTGTTTCTTATTAGTAAATAAACCTCGAACTTGTATTTGTCTGAACTGCTCACATATGTTATTGTGCAATGGCGTCTTTATTTTTAAAGAGACATTGCACCAAAATATTTTCAAAAAAATGATCCGGAGAGAGAATACATTTTTAGACTTTAAAATGTAACTCAATTTAGATTTTTATTTAGATATCCTTAACAGAAGAAATTGCAATGCACATGGTTGAGCCAATCACACAAGGCATCTCTGTGCACCCACCAATCTTCAGCTACTGAGCATATCTAGATATGGTTGGAAAGCAAATAACCACAAAATAATTATTTGAAATCGATGATAGAATTAAATGTTAATGTTTAAAATTAAATTTTATTTCTTATTCCAGAAAGAAACGCTTTTTAATTTTCCGTCCCTTTCATGAGCTGATATGCAATCTTGCTCTAAATAAATCTGTGTAAACATTGTAAATATGTTTTGTTGGCCAGCCACAATTAAAGGGACACTAAACCCAAATATTTTCTTTCATGATTCAAGTAGAGAATACAATTTAAACAACATTCCAATTTACTTCTATTATCTAATTTGCTTCATTCTTTAAATATCCTTGATTGAAGAAATAGCAATGCACATGGGGGAGCCAATCACACAAGGCATCTATGTGCAGCAACCAATCAGCAGCTACTGAGCCTATCTAGATATGCTTTTCAGCAAAGTATGTCAAGAGAATTAAGCAAATGAGATAATAGAAGTAAATTTCACAATAATGCTTTGCTGATCATAAACCTATGCACCTCCTTTTATCAAACTTAGTATAACATGTGAATAAAGCATATTCATATTACCTTCTGGATTGTTTGCCCCACTGTGAATGAAATATCTTATAATGGCTGTATTTAGCCAGCTTTACCTTAAAGGGACATTAAGCTATATGTTCTTTACTGATTTCGATGGATAATACAATATTAAAACAACGTCATATTTAGTTTTATTCTCTCATTATCTTTTTAAAATTGATATTCTAGACTGAAAAGCATAGCTAGATAGGCTCTTTTGCTGCTGATTGTTGGTTGCACATAGATGCCTTATGTCATTGTCTAAGCCATGTGCATTGATATTTTTTTTAACAAAGGATATCTAAAGACTGAATATAATTAGATAATAATAGTACATTTAAATGTTGTTTAAATTAAATTTGTATTGTCTATGATTCACTAAATGATATTTTTTGGAATGTCCCTTTAAGGACCAAACCATTAGGAATATGTGGAGTTAACATTGTAGAAAGAAACTAAAGGGGAATGAAAATACATATAGATATGTGATATCTATCCAAGAGGTAAGATGAATAATTTCTGGAAATTATATTTCGAGCTATCTATAGTTAAATGACCCTTCAAATGACTCTACTAGAACTGAAAAGTAATCAATATGGAATACTATTATTAGCTTGGTCTAAATATGAAATTAACTTACTTTTACATTTACAGACCATTTCAAACATATTAACACAAAATAAAATAAAAAAATTAACCTATATTTATTATAATAATGTTTTTGGATACCTAAGGAAGATACAAGATATTATAATAAAAATCTAACATTCAACTACACTTTCACTTTAATGTAAGTTAACTATTTTCCTTTCTTAAAAGTGAAAATAAGTTGTTCTGTCTAATTTAGACTACATATCCTCGTCATAAACATTTTCTAATTTTAACATCTATAAATTACACAATAAAAGCATCAATGGATTTAACTCCAAATTAATTTATAAAAGATACTTGACTTTAACATTATCTGAATAAGCTGTTTTTATATTTTTAATTCAATACATGAGGCAAAATTTTATATCAGGCATGTGCTTGTCAAATAGACAACTAACAGTCATGGGAGTAATATTTTGTTTACTTGTCAGATTAGATGGATATATTTATTATTATCTGTTTTTTAAAAATATGTATTTTAAATAAAAAAAAGATATAGCATGAAAAAATATTTATTGACAAGAAAATAAATTAAATAGAAAAAAAAGTGTAATTCATCACAGATGAAACTGAAAAAGAAAGAAAAATATTATAAACATTAGTTATTTCATGAACACGTCTTAAAATATTAATTAAATCAAATAATTGTTAAATCATCTTGTGTCTATGCTCTAACATGTAATTTTTTTGGTCTTGATATTTTTTTTTAAAAAAGGTTCATACATGAAATATATACCTATCCATAATTTGAAATACCATTATATTGTCTAATCAATATTATAAATAAATATCAGCATTTTAAATTAGACAAAATAATGCATATCACATTTTAAAAATTGATTTATATTGTATGCTGAAAATAAATGTAATATTTCATGTCCCTTCAAATAATATACCTCTATATCAACTATAAAATGTATTCCTTTGTCTGATTGGTCAGAATGTGATTCCTCTGTAGCACAAAGTAGGGGTAATGTATGTAAAATAAACATATTCTAATATAGGACATGTAACTATTCATAATTCTTAACATTCTTCCTCCTGTGATTCTTAACTAGCATGCATTGTGCAAACCAACCTGTATGCATGGTCTTTGAAAGTCAATTACAGTTTATCTTCATTAGGTGTCTTATTCATCATTTTCAAAATAGAGGATTGTGAAATACCATCTAAAAATAAAAAAAATAAATCTAAGTGTCTCCAATAGGATGCATCCACAGCCTTAGTCCATCAAATTGTTGCCACTTACCATGTGAACGTGTCTTTGTATGGTTTTCAAGGTCAGCACATTTGAAAGACAATGCCAGACATGATCACATTGGTATTCATCACTTTCAATCTTGGATTCTTCACTTTCAATCTTGGATTCTTCACTTTCAATCTTGGATTCTTCACTTTCAGTCTGGGATACTTCACTTTCAGTCTTGAATTCTTCACTTTCAGTCTTGAATTCTTCACTTTAGTCTTGAATTCTTCACTTTCAGTCTTTAGATGAAGTCATCACCCTAATGGCAGAAAAAGTGAAACACAATCAATTAATACAAGTGTGTGAAATAGTTCTGCACCCCTCTCCCCCCCATTTCTGAAACGATTTCTGTCACTAGCTTACTAAGTGTGTGTAGAATCTTGTGTTATGCTCTATCAATCATGTGTGAAGATGAGTCATATATTGTGCAGACCTAACCTCTGATGTGTGACTTTGAATCTGACTTTGAAGCATATAGTCTTGCTAGAGGATCCCTTTCTGAGTATCAAAAATTCTAGTAATGTGTAAACTAAATACTAGTTTGTAAAATGTATGCCATATGATGTCTGTTTGTGCCAAATTCCCGCCAGCCACAGTCCATACATTATTTATACTTACCAGCTGATGTTGTCTTTAAAAACTAGTCGGCAAAGTCGTTACAGGACCCAATGCCAAGAGCATCACCAATAATAATAAATATAACATTTTGAATCATTTGATGAACAATCCTAACATGTTTGCACAATTCTCTATTTGTCATTTCCCTAGAACTCACATATATTGGCAATACGCCTATCTAACTTCTATTATTTACCGTCTGAAGTGGCGGTTGATGATGTTTGCTCTGACATTGAGCCCCTCATCCTGGAATGGCCCCTCTAGAATAGGGTCGTCCTCCTCATCTCTGAGGAAGCGTTGGGGCACCTGGACGGCCTGCAGCATCCCAGCCCGCTCTACAATATTATGCAGGACGCTGCAGGCTATAACAATCTTCGCCACCTTTCTAGGGCTGTATTGGAGGGCTCCTCCCGACCTGTCAAGGCATCTTAGTCTCATTTTGAGGAGCCCAAACATCCTCTCCACTACAGCCCTAGTCTGCTTGTGCGCCCTATTGTAGCACTCCTGGGCCTCGTCGGTGGGGTTACGCAACGGTGTAATGAGCCAAGGACGGCTCATGTAACCAGAATCACCTATAAATAATGAACTTAACAAAATTAAAAATATTAAAAATAAATTAAATATTTTTTAATCCAAGTTCTTTTTTATTGAGAACAAGTCATTTGAATTACATGTACATAAAATAATTCAGGCAGAGAAAAGCAACATACTCCACTGAAACATATAGAGTTAAAATAAATGAAATTCCACTTATACAGACATTATTCTCAAAGCTTACATTATGAAAATAAATTGTGTCTCCAGGCCCTATGGGGGGTTGCTTATTATTATATTTAAGTTACAGAACAGTAAACCAGATAAAAACAAAAAATATAAAAAAAAACTCGGTTTATGACATTCTAATAATTCTAACTCTTTCGAGAAATAGTTCACCAAAGGATAACTCTACTACTGCATGTCCGCTCTGGGTCTCAAATCTATTTCTAGTCTCTTGCATCTCTTTAATATATATTGATCCCACATTACTTGGGCTTCTATGTATGATTCTCTTGTGCTGTTTCTATATGAGCTGTACTCCTCTAGTTCAATTAGCTCTGAAACTCTACTTCTCCACCTTTGAAGGTCTGGGGGTATGTGTGACATCCACTGTTTAGCTATAATGGACTTTACGCTGTTTATCATAATTTGAAATAATATTTGGTGTGCTTTGGAGGTCAATTTCTTAAATTTATTAAGTAGAAAAATTAGGGGGTCTAAGGTTAAAGTGCAGTCAAGAGCATTCTCCATCTCCCCAATACTGTCTCTCCACAGCTGGTTTATTCCATTACACCACCACCACATGTGCCCCATACCACTGCCTGAGTGTCCACATCTCCAGCATCTGTCTGAGACTGTAGAGTACAATCTATATAACCGTCTTGGGGTAATGTACCAGTTATGTGGTACTTTGTAATTTAGCTCAACTAAATAAGCTGATGAGGAAGAAGATTTTGTATTTCTAAAAATATCCACTGCTGTGTGAGAAAGAATTATAGTTCCCAGTTCCTTTTCCCAAGATTCAATTGAGGTGGGGAGATTCCCTGGAGGAGGTTGTGTCAAAATGGCATACATCTTGGATAGAGTGCGCCTCTTTGGATGTTTAGCTGCAAACAATTTCTCCAGGTTCGTGAGGGGTCTTAGCATGTTATTACTGTGTTTATGAGTCATTATGTAATGGTGTACCTGTCGGCAGTTAAACCAATTCTGGAATACTGTAAGTCCCTGTTCTTGTAACTGTGTTTGGGACTGTAGTTGATCATGGTTAGTCACCTGGTATATCTCTAAATCTATGATGTTGTTGCCTGTTCCATATGTCTCCCCAAGGTCCATCACAGAGAATTCATTGTTATGAGTCAGGGACGTCAACGGGGAGGGGTTAGAGGAGAGATATGGATTTTGTCTGTTTGCTATGTTCCACTGCCCTATCGTCTCTCTGGTTATAGGATTAGTGATATTCTTGACTATAGAATTAAAGTTAGGATGCCAAAAAATAGTGGAAAGTACTGTCCCTAAATTTAGGCCGTCCTCTATCTCAATCCATTTTTTTGTGTTTTATGAATCTTCCAATCTAGTATTCATTGGAGAAAGACCACATTTCTATAAAGTTCTATATTTGGAACTCCCAGCCCTCCTTGTTCCATGGAGCACATCATTATCTTTTTATTGATTCTAGGCTGCTTACCTTTCCAGATAAAGGAAAAATATATTAAATATTTTTTGTATAAAATAAAATTCATTTGTGTGCACTAAAATCCCCTAAAATAATCATTTGACTTTAAACAGAATTATATGTTTAAATCATATTCTCTATCTGGCCATTTAAGCTAAGACATGCTACCTATACAGGGAGTGCAGAATTATTAGGCAAGTTGTATTTTTGAGGATTAATTTTATTATTGAACAACAACCATGTTCTCAATGAACCCAAAAATCTCATTAATATCAAAGCTGAATAGTTTTGGAAGTAGTTTTTAGTTTGTTTTTAGTTATAGCTATTTTAGGGGGATATCTGTGTGTGCAGGTGACTATTACTGTGCATAATTATTAGGCAACTTAACAAAAAACAAATATATACCCATTTCAATTATTTATTTTTACCAGTGAAACCAATATAACATCTCAACATTCACAAATATACATTTCTGACATTCAAAAACAAAACAAAAACAAATCAGTGACCAATATAGCCACCTTTCTTTGCAAGGACACTCAAAAGCCTGCCATCCATGGATTCTGTCAGTGTTTTGATCTGTTCACCATCAACATTGCGTGCAGCAGCAACCACAGCCTCCCAGACACTGTTCAGAGAGGTGTACTGTTTTCCCTCCTTGTAAATCTCACATTTGATGATGGACCACAGGTTCTCAATGGGGTTCAGATCAGGTGAACAAGGAGGCCATGTCATTAGATTTTCTTCTTTTATACCTTTTCTTGCCAGCCACGCTGTGGAGTACTTGGACGCGTGTGATGGAGCATTGTCCTGCATGAAAATCATGTTTTTCTTGAAGGATGCAGACTTCTTCCTGTACCACTGCTTGAAGAAGGTGTCTTCCAGAAACTGGCAGTAGGACTGGGAGTTGAGCTTGACTCCATCCTCAACCCGAAAAGGCCCCACAAGCTCATCTTTGATGATACCAGCCCAAACCAGTACTCCACCTCCACCTTGCTGGCGTCTGAGTCGGACTGGAGCTCTCTGCCCTTTACCAATCCAGCCACAGGCCCATCCATCTGGCCCATCAAGACTCACTCTCATTTCATCAGTCCATAAAACCTTAGAAAAATCAGTCTTGAGATATTTCTTGGCCCAGTCTTGACGTTTCAGCTTGTGTGTCTTGTTCAGTGGTGGTCGTCTTTCAGCCTTTCTTACCTTGGCCATGTCTCTGAGTATTGCACACCTTGTGCTTTTGGGCACTCCAGTGATGTTGCAGCTCTGAAATATGGCCAAACTGGTGGCAAGTGGCATCTTGGCAGCTGCACGCTTGACTTTTCTCAGTTCATGGGCAGTTATTTTGCGCCTTGGTTTTTCCACACGCTTCTTGCGACCCTGTTGACTATTTTGAATGAAACGCTTGATTGTTCGATGATCACGCTTCAGAAGCTTTGCAATTTTAAGAGTGCTGCATCCCTCTGCAAGATATCTCACTATTTTTGACTTTTCTGAGCCTGTCAAGTCCTTCTTTTGACCCATTTTGCCAAAGGAAAGGAAGTTGCCTAATAATTATGCACACCTGATATAGGGTGTTGATGTCATTAGACCACACCCCTTTTCATTACAGAGATGCACATTACCTAATATGCTTAATTGGTAGTAGGCTTTCGAGCCTATACAGCTTGGAGTAAGACAACATGCATAAAGAGGATGATGTGGTCAAAATACTAATTTGCCTAATAATTCTGCACACAGTGTACGTATTTCGCATAAACCAGACCTTTGCTAGAATAAAAACAAAATGGTTAAATTGCATTCTCTATCTGCCCATTTAAGCTAAGACATGCTACATATCAGTTTGGAGCTAAAAATAGACATTTGTTGAAAGATAATTAAATGGTTAAATTGCATTCTCTATCTGCCCATTTAAGCTAAGACATGCTACCTATCTGTTTGGAGCTAAAAATAGACATTTGTTGAAAGACAATTAAATGGTTAAATTTTATTCTCTATTTGCCCATTTAAGCTAAGACATGCTACCTATGCGTATTTCGCATAAACCAGACCTTTGCTAGAATAAAAACAAAATGGTTAAATTGCATTCTCTATCTGCCCATTTAACCTAAGACATGCTACATATCTGTCTGGAGCTAAAAATAGACATTTGTTGAAAGACAATTAAATTGTTAAATTGCATTCTCTATCTGCCCATTTAAGCTAAGACATGCTACATATCTGTTTGGAGCTAAAAATAGACATTTGTTGAAAGACAATTAAATGGTTAAATTGCATTCTCGATCTGCCCATTTAAGCTAAGACATGCTACCTATGCGTATTTCGCATAAACCACACCTTTGCTAGAATAAAAACAAAATGGTTAAATTGCATTTTCTATCTGCCCATTTAAGCTAAGACATGCTACATATCTGTTTGGAGCTAAAAATAGACATTTGTTGAAAGACAATTAAATGGTTAAATTGCATTCTCTATCTGGCCATTTAAGCTAAGACATGCTACATATCTGTTTGGAGCTAAAACTAGACATTTGCGGAAAGAGACAATGACATGGTTAAATTGCATCCTAGAGCTGCACATTTTGCACATTACACAAACACAACTGTTTTTTAAGACTACAGTGGCAATTGTCTAACTAATTAACCATGTTGTGCACAAATACTCACCAACGAGCCACCCAGGTGGAAACTCTCTTTCCTCAAACTGCCGCCACAGGGACGACTGTCTGAGGATGCGGGCATCATGACAAACCCCACGGAAATTCGCACACACGTGCATAATCCTCATTTGTGCGTCACAAACATACTGCACGTTGAGGCTATGGAAATGTTTGCGATTTCGGAAGGGCAAGTCATGTTCTGGAGCACACAGCGCAATGTGGGTGCAATCTATTGCTCCCAAGACATTGGGCAATCAAGCTATTGCAAAGAATTCCCTCTTCAGGCGCCTCCAATCACCATCATTCTGAGGGAATCCTATGTAATGCTTACTAACACGTACCATGAAAGTTATCAAAAACCACTGAGAAGGTACCTTGAGCCAGGCCATGCATGTACCAATCTCCAGATTGAAAACTCCCGGAGGCCAGGACGTGTATGCAGCTTAGCATCTTGGTGATGCCAGGGACAACCGTCCGCATTCGTATACATGGCTCCAGATGAGGTCTAAGAACATCGTAAAGGCGAATGAGCTGTTCGTGATTGAGCCTATACTTGTCATAAACCTCGAAGTCACTCATGTTTTCCAAGGTGGGTCTCACCCTATGAACACGAAGACCTCGAACCAAACAAGCCCTTTGTCTCTCTTGGAGCCGCTGAGCACGCCTGATTCTATTAATCGCTACTTGTGCAGCAGCACCAGCAGCAACGCCTACCAGATCATCATCCATATTTGCCAAGCTAAGCAGCACAAAGCCAAACAGCAGAGCAAACACAACACAAGGAGTAACAAGGTATGCAAAAACACAGAAGCGATTTGATACAATGTCGATCACAAGGGACGCTTTAGCCATGTTGTTTGGGGGATTTATAGTGCAATTAGTCCAATTGTAGTGTGTTCGTAATGATTGCTGATTGTATACACTTGTTTGTATGTGAGCGGCGCAAATGCTTTCAAAGTGGGCATTTTTTTAGGTGTTTGCTGAAATTTTGTTTTCCCCCAATGAATCGCAATGTGAAAGCGTAAAATGTAACATATACAGTGCATCTTCATAATGTTTGTTCATATGCGTAATAAATACTTAATAAACGCGATGTTATTGTAAAAAGCACACGTCCACGCTAACATGAATGAAAGTGCTTACTTGTGTATAATGGCATAGAATTTGATCGATCAATGTTGCTGTAATATTGTTTGTAAACGATAAAGTAACAGCTGACATCTGTAGTATTGTATATATAAGTGATTGGCGAAATGTCAATATTGTACGCGTCCCTTTAAAATCGCACTAATAATGAAGATCTTCCGGCTGACATCTATAATATTGTATATATAAGTGATTTGCGAGATGTCAATATTGTACGCGTCCCATTAAAATCGCACTAATAATGAAGATCTTCCGGCTGACATCTATAATATTGTATATATAAGTGATTTGCGAGATGTCAATATTGTACGCGTCCCATTAAAATCGCAATAATAATGAAGATCTTCCAGCTGCCATCTATAAAATTGTATATAAAAGTGATTTGCGAGATGTCACTATTGTACGCGTCCCTTTAAAATTGCAATAATAATGATGTTCCAAACTCTTGTTTACGTATATGTAGTAATGTAGTATTGAGTGCTAAACTTCTGAAAGGGGCGGTACAGTCCTAAAGCTGTAATGTGTATGGTTGAAGCTTCTAATGACGTCATCATATTATCAACCTACCTGTGTAGTTATCAAATCCTCATTGTGTTGTTGTATTTTACTACATTGTTATTGTGTGATGATTCAAATATAAATGTGTGCTTTGTGGTTGCGTGATGCGTGTTACGTACATATACGTATATATTGTGATTCTCTCCCACATATGCTGACTTCTATAAAGCAGTATAGCATTGTTGTTCCTTCCCAAAAAGTGACAGCTGTAATCTGTTCTAATGATGTTGTTATTGTACATAATTCGTAATGGTATATTGTGAGTGAATTGTGATGTTAAAGGGACAGTAAAATCCCTATTTTATGTTTCCTGATTCATAGAGAGAATGTAATGTGTTTTTCCCCCATCAAATCAATGCACATGTATGAGTAAATGAAAAAAGTAATGTATGTGCATCCATTAATGATCATGTGTTAAGCCTATGTAGGTATGCTGTTCATGCAAGCATATGAGTTGAATAAATGAAAAGCTATAATAGAGGTAAATTAGAGGTGTTTCCAATTGTCTACTGTTTGTGAATAATGAAATGTTCAAATTATTTTTCTGTCCGTTTAAATCTGATGTAATTATTCAAAATGTTTGTTACTAGTGATGGTGATTTGTAGTTGATGTAATGTAAATGTATAAAACAATTTGATGATGCAGTGAATTTCACATAAGTAAAAGCCATAACTCCATAGGGAAATAGCCATTTCTTGATCTATTTGTCATAGTGGAACTAACGCAAGAAAACATGAGTTAGTTTCACAATTCTAACGCTGGTATTACGAGTTTTCTTGTCTACGCTTTTTGCGTGCGTTAGGTAAATCTGCCTGTCGCATGCACAAGCACGTCTTCCCCATAGAAGTCAATGGAGGAGAAAAATGTGTGTAGAAATAAAATCCAAGACTTGTGCGTAAAGTGAGTGACGTCATGGTGTTGTGTGAAAAAGTAGCTAAATCATGTTTATTTCCTAATAAAAATCTTATTTGTGTATGCAATGTGGTGTATATTGTTTGTAGGTATTGATTAGTGTATGTATGTGATAATATTAGTAGTTAGATGTAGCTATATGAGTTTCTGTTCCCATCTGTCTATGTAAGTCAATGGAAAATGGATTTCTGTTTACTTTTTTTTCAAACACCCGAGATCTCGTTACTTTGATCCGTTCTATTTTGAAATGAAAATATGAAAAATTAAAAATAAATATACTGTAGTGTTTGTATGAGTGTAAGTGTACTTTGTGTAATGTTTTTTTTTGTTATTCGTGGATGTTTATTTTCATGGTAGATGTTAACTACTGGGTCTGGGTTGTCGGTAATGATTTCAGCGTTAATACATTTTTTAGTGGCGTTAAGGAAACTCGGAATACCAGCGGGCGGTAAAAATCAGCATTAGGACCCCTTAACGCTGCTTTTTAACCCTAACGTCAAACTCCTAATCTAGCTGGAATTGTTTTTGTTATGTCTCTTATGACCATATTCCTCTAGAGATAGTAAGTCTTGCATTTTTTCTAACCACATAGATTTAGTGGGCGTAAACGCTGTTTTCCAATGTTTAGCTATCAGATTTTTAGCTGAATTGACATTGATCTGTAGGAGGAGTAGTCTCAGTTTACAAGGTATTTTTGGTAGCTCATTCAACAGGGTAATTCTGGGTGTTAAAGGGACACTGAACTTAATTTTTTTCTTTTGTGATTCAGATAGAGCATGCAATTTTAAGCAACTTTCTAATTTACTCCTATTATCAAACTTTCTTCGTTTTCTTGCTATCTTTATTTGAAAAAGAAGGCAGCTAGGCTTTTTTTTTTGGTTAGTACTCTGGACAGCACTTTTTATTGGTGGATGAATTTATCCACCAATCAGCAAGAACAACCCAGGTTGTTTACCAAAAATGGGCCGTCATCTAAACTTACATTCTTGCATTTCAAATAAAGATACCAAGAGAATGAAGAAAATTTGATAATTGGAGTAAATTAGAAAGTTGCTTAAAATGTCCTGCTTTATCTGAATCACGAAAGAAAATTTTTTGGTTCAGTGTCCCTTTAATGTTAGATCTTTATGTAATAATGATTTGAAGTGTTTTTCTACTATCTGCCAGAGGGGGCAAATGTTGTCGCAATGCCACCACATATGAAGTAGAGTACCATTGCTTCTGTAACCCCTCCAACATCCTGCCGAGGCCCCAGGATAAAGGCTGTTCAGTTTTGTGGGGGTAAGATACCATCTAAGGAGGATTTTTGTAGTTCATTTCCAAGATCTGTGGGAAGCTGGTAAATTTATGAGTGGCTGTTATAATTCCGTCCCATTCTTTTTTTTATCTATTTGTGTGGTAAGATCTCTTTGCCATCTAGCAGTGTATTCAGGGAGGAGGATGTGTCTATTTGTTTGTAATAATCGTCTCGATAGTGAAAAGTGATTTTGAATTGGTCTTTGTTGGTGGCAGAGAGATTCAAATGTAGTCAGGGGTCTAAGTAAGTTTGTTTTATATGGGCTTGTATTGATGAAGTGGGAAATCTGGGCATATTTAAGCCAATTGGTAGAGAAAATGTTCTCTTGGTTGTGGAGTTGGTCCCTTCTGAGCACTTTGCCATCTGCAATGAAATTAGCTATTGGGAGCAGCAAATTCACAAACAACAATCCACATGAGGTCTCTTGTTTGCCTTAAACCTTAAATGCCCCTTCAGTGTTTATAAGGTATAGAAAGCATGATGTCTCCTTCAAATACCCCCAACACTAGTAATACCTCGGGCTCAGGATAAAACGACTCTCCACAAGTGGTTAAGGCAAATGGAGGTGGTGTAGGTTAGGTAGCGGTCCCTCTGTTACAAGCTGGCTTCAGATCTGCCGCTACACGCAGCTAACCCGCGTACTCCGTATGTATTAGGGTATGTAGGCGATACCTTACTCGGGCACCCCTAATATAGCAGAATGTATCCATTATATCTATTCATTTAATATATATTAGTAGTGCTGTTACATTGTGTGATTTTTAGAATGCATAATTTCAGGTTGCCTGGCTGCCTCATGGTTGAGACTAGTATGAATTAACCACCAGGGTCCCATTTGTTGAACTGCAGAGCTATGTGGAAGAGCTCATGAGACAGCGATATAGCTGGAAGTAGGCATGCGGTATGTAAGTTTCCATCGTCGTGGTCAAATTTTTCTGTGGGGATCGCTTGAAGGTTATGTCTTGTGGCTTCCTGGCTCTGTGGCAGAACTGATCGTGTCACTTTGACTGCAGCATCACAGGCTTGGGAAATAAAGCCGGTGACACACTGCAAGCGATGCGGCGCGAGGCAAAGCAGCTGCTTTGCTCCGCGTCGCATCGCTTCTCAAGTTCAAATATTTCATCTCTGAGCGCTTAGCTACACGACCTGACGCAGCAGAGTGCTCAGAGATGAAAAGGCAAGACACACTGGGGCCCATTTATCAAAGGGCTTGCGGACCTGATCCGACACTGCGGATCAGGTCCGCAAGACCTCGCTAAATGCGGAGAGCAATACGCTCTCCGCATTTAACATTGCACCAGCAGCTCACAAGAGCTGCTGGTGCAACGCCGCCCCCTGCTGACTCGCGGCCAATCGGCCGCCAGCAGGGAGGTGTCAATCAACCCGATCGTATTCGATCGGGTTGATTTCCGGCGATTTCTGTCCGCCTGCTCAGAGCAGGCGGACAGGGTTATGGAGCAGCGGTCTTTAGACCGCTGCTTCATAACTTGTGTTTCTGGCGAGTCTGAAGACTCGCCAGAAACACGGCCCTTCAAGCTCCATACGGAGCTTGATAAATGGGCCTGACTGAGCGCGCACAGCTGCATCTACACGCTGCGCGTCGCTCTGCTTGCAGTGTGTCACAGCCTTAATAGTGAGGCACTCTGAAATATTCTCTGGTCGCCTCGCCGACCCTTCCTTATTTTGCTGTGAAGATAAAAAGCACAGCGCATCCCATGTGAGAGTAAAAGTATTTAATGAATAAACAGAGACCTATTTATCAAGCCGTCAACTATGCCTCATTGGCCGGCACCAATATGCTCTCGTAACATCGCCTACCATCGCGGCCACGGACCTGAATATGATCTCCATATTTATCAAAAAAGCTGGCAAAAAGCCACGCACCAAGTACGGGGCGATGAGCAGTGGACTGTTGTTAACTAACAGTCATCGATCTCGCTGCTATTCGGCTTTTTACCAACTTTATTTATACCTTGTCACTAAACACCGCCACTATACTAAAATGTTTAACCCCTATCCCGCCACTCCCAGACCCCACCGCAACTAAATAAATGTATTAACCCCTATCCCGCCTCTCCCGGTCCCTGCACCGCAACTTTAATAAAGCTATTAACCCCTATCCCACCGCTCCTGGACTCCGCCGCAACTAAATAAATGTATTAACCCCTATCCCGCTGCTCCAGGACCCCACCGCCACTAAATAAATGTATTAACCCCTAAACCCCTGGCCTCCTACATCACTGCCACTTACTAAACCTATTAACCCCTAAACCGCCAGCCCCCCACATCGCCATAAACTAAATAAAGCTATTAACCCCTAAACCTAACAACCCTCTAACTTTACATTAAAATTACCTCATCCCTATCTTATAATAAATTAAAACTTACCTTTAGAATTAAAATAAACTATATTAAACTATTATTTAACCTACCCTTACTATTATACTAAAATTACATTAAACTATATTAAACTATTAATTAATCTGCCCTATTATACTAAAATTACATTAAACAATATTAAACTATTAATTAACCTACCCTATTATAATAAAATTACATTAAACTATATTAAACTATTAATTAACTTACCCTAACTATTATACTAAAATTACATTAAACTATATTAAACTATTAATTAAACTAAACTATTAATTAAACTATTATTAAAGGGACAATCAACACCAGAATTTTTGTTGTTTAAAAAGAAAGATAATCCCTTTATTACCCATTCCACAGTTTTGCATAACCAACACAGTTATAATAATACACGTTTTACCTCTGTAATTATCTTGTATCTAAGCTTCTGCTGACTGCCCCCTTATTTCAGTTCTTTTGACAGACATGCAGTTTAGCCAATCAGTGCTCAGTCCTAAGTTACTTTACGTGCCTGAGCTCAATGTTATCTATATGAAACATGTGAACTAATGCCCTCTAGTGGTCAAAATGTATTCAGATTAGAGGCAGTCTTCAAGGTCTAAGAAATTAGCATATGAACCTCCTAGTTTTAGCTTTCAACTAAGAATACCAAGAGAACAAAGCAAAATTGGTGATAAAAGTAAATTGGGAAGTTGTTTAAAATTGCATGCCCTATTTAAAACATGAAAGTTTTTTTTGGACTTGACTGTCCCTTTAAACTATTAATTAACCTACCCTAGCTATTATACTTAAATTACATTAAACTATATTAAACTATTAATTAACCTAGCCTAACTATTATACTAAAATTTATATTAAACTACCAATTAAATTAACTCTATTACATATTTAAAAACCTAACCCTACTCAAATTATTTAAGTCTACAATTAAAAATTACTAAATTACAAAAAAATAATGCTAAGTTAAAAAAAATTAAAAACACTAAATTACAAAAAAAAACTAAGTATAAAAAATAAAAACGAATTACACCTAATCTAATAGCCCTATCAAAATAAAAAAGACCCCCCAAAATAAAAAAACCCTAGCCTACAATAAACTACCAATGGCCTTTAAAGAGGCCTTTAGCAGGGCATTGCCCCCCAAAATCAGCTCTTTTACCTGTAAAAAAATACAAACACCCCCAACAGTAAAATCCATCACCCACACAATCAACCCCCCCCAAATTAAAGCGCTATCTAAAAAACCTAAGCTCCCCATTGTCCTGAAAAGGGCATTTGGATGGGCATTGCCCTAAAAAGGGCATTTAGCTCTTTTACTGCCCAGACCCTACTCTAAAAATAAAACCCACCCAATAAACCCTTAAATAAAACTAACACTAACCCCCGACGATCCACTTACAGTTTTCGAAGACCGGACATCCATCCTCATCCAAGCGGCAGAAGTCCTCATCGAGGCTGGAAGAAGTCTTCATCCAAGCGGGCCGAAGTCCTCATCAAAGCCGGCAGAAGTCTTCATCCAGAATGCATCTTCTATCTTTATCCATCTGGCACGGAGCAGATCCATCTTCAAGACATCCGGCGCGGAGCATCCTCTTCTTCCGATATTCAAAGTAGAATGAAGTTTCCCTTTAAGGTACGTCATCCAAGATGGCGTCCCTTACATTCCTATTGGCTGATAGAATTCTATCAGCCAATTGGAATTAAAGGGGAAAAAATCCTATTGGCTGTTGCAATCAGCCAATAGGATTGAGCTTGCATTCTATTGGCTATTCCAATCAGCTAATAGAATGCAAGCTCAATCCTATTGGCTGATTGGATCAGCCAATAGGATGAAAGCTCAATCCTATTGACTGATTGCAACAGCCAATAGGATTTTTCCCCTTTAATTCGTATTGGCTGATAGAATTCTATCAGCCAATGGGAATGTAAGGGACGCCATCTTGGATGACGTACCTTAAAGGGAAACTTCATTCTACGTTGACCATCACAAGAAGAGGATGCTCCGCGCTGGATGTCTTGAAGATGGATCTGCTCCCCACCGGATAGATGAAGATAGAAGATGCCGTCTGGATGAAGGTTTCTGCCGGCTTCGATGAGGACTTTGGCCCGCTTGGATGAAGACTTCTTCCGACTTCGATGAGGACTTCTGTTTAGTTGAGGATGGATGTCCTGTCTTTGAAAACTGTAAGTGGTTTATTTAAGGGTGTATTGGGTGGGTTTTATTTTTAGTGTAGGGTCTGGGCAGTAAAAGAGCTAAATGCCCTTATAAGGGCAATGCCCATACAAATGCCCTTTTAAGGGCAATGGGGAGCTTAGGTTTTTTAGATAGGGTTTTTATTTGGGGGGGTTGGTTGGTTGGGTGGTGGGTTTTACTGTTGGTGGATGTTTGTATTTCTTTTTTACAGGTAAAAGAGCTGATTTAATTTCTTTGGGGCAATGCCCCGCAAAAGGCCCTTTTAAGGGCCATTGGTAGTTTATTGTAGGCTAGGTTTTTTTTATTTTGGGGGGGTCTTTTTATTTTGATAGGGCTATTAGATTAGGTGTAATACATTTTTATTTTTGATACTGTTTTTTTTGTAAGTTAGTGTTTTTTTTGTTGTAAGTTAGTGTTTTTTATTTTTTGTAATTTAGTAATTTTTAATTGTAGATTTAAATAATTTGAGTAGTGTTCGGTTTTTAAATATGTAATATAGCTAATTTAATTTGTAGTTTAATGTAATTGTAGTATAATAGTTAGGGAAGGTTAATTAATAGTTTAATATAGTTTAATGTAATTGTAGTATAATAGTTAGGATAGGTTAATTAACAGTTTAATATAGTTTAATGTAATTGTAGTATAATAGTTAGGGTAGGTTAATTAATAGTTTCATATAGTTTAATTTAATTCTACAGGTAAGTTTTAATTTATTATAAGATACTGATGTTGTAATTTTAATGTAAAGTTAGCGGCTTGTTAGGTTTAGGGGTTAATAGCTTAATTTAGTTTATGGTGATGTGGGGGGCTGGCGGTTTAGGGGTTAATAGGTTTAGTTAGTGGTAGTGATGTGGGAGGCCAGGGGTTTAGGGGTTAATACTTTAATTTAGTTGCGGTGGGGTCCGGGAGCGGAGTGATAGGGGTTATTAACTTTATTTAGTGGCGGCGGGGTCCGGGAGCAGTGGAATAGGGGTTAATAATATTATGTAGGTTGCGGCGATGTCGGGGGCAGATTAGGGGTGTTTAGACTCAGGCTTATGTTAGGGTGTTAGGTGTAAACTTTACTGGTTTTCTAGCATAGAAATCAATGGGATATACATAAGCTTTCGCTGCTTTCAGACTCCCATTGATTCCTATGGCATCCGCAGCCTCCAGAGTGGCGGATTGAAAACCAGGTATGCTGGGCCGGAATAGCCGTGAGCGTATCAGTTAACTATTTGATAAATTGGAAAAGTTGTCAAATAGTGCCAAATGTGTATTTGGAACATCTGTAATGACGTAAGCATTGATCTGTGTCGGATTGAGACCGGTGGATCGTATTTTACGTCACAGATCTCAACTTTTGGCGGTCTGTAGGCTTTGATGAATAAGTCAAATCAAGCTCGCCACAATTACGCTGCAGAATTTCAGCGTATTTGAAGTTGACGGCTTGATAAATAGGCCTCATATTGGGCACCATAAAATAAACACTTACAAGGTAAAAGTTAAACGATTTCAAGTGGATTTCAACCACTCAATGTCATTAAAAAAGAAAAATGAGGGGGCATGTCTTCAGGCAGCATCTTAAGTGGTAGCAAAATTGGTTGCTGCGTGTGGAATGCTGATAATTGATAAATTGCCAATTATCAGATATTTATGAAGCCTTGATGAATGGATTCTACAGATTCTACTGATCATTTTGGTATAAGTTTCACACCAGACATGCGATCTTAAGCGTTGAGGCCTACGGCAACCCTTGTGGAAGGCTTCAACACCCCTCCCTAAGCAATAATACGGGGTATGAGCAGCCTTTGAGACACTATAAATTCTCAAACTAACAAGACACTGTATTGATTTAAAACAACATCGCTCATCATATCTACGCCTATCATTCAATATTAAGCATCCAATATGGAGGTCCCATCAAACTTCCTGGAGGAACTACGCAGCTTTCTTGCGAACCATATCGCTACCCTAGAAGGCAAACTCTTTTCAGCACATGATAGCAGCAGCATTTGCATGTCTCAGCAATCCTCTCCAATTGAGCCCAGGACATTGTAAAGCGGGAGCGGTGGCGCTTTGGGGCCCCAGCGTCCACATTCTACCTCTGCAGTGCCTGCCGGGGATCTGGAACACAAAGCTATAGAACCGACAGTGCAATATGGGAGAGTGCTGGCAAAAAGAACAGAGGCTGGTATGAAGAGCTTTACATACCTGCCCCAAGCCTACATCAGCACAATTGAAGAGCTCCCAACAGATGAACCGCAGAGCAGAGCAAACACAAGCTGCAACTCGCAAGCACTCCCACCTGGAGAAAAGAACTGCAGCTTTAGAAATTCAATGATGTACATTGCATATCCAGCTTTAGCAATCCAGAGGCCACATGTGCTCCTTCGAGATGGGGAACAACCCTTGTAGGCATTGCGGAGGCTACACTTACATTATTATGCAGCTTTACTGTACTTTAGATGGGACCCTGGAGGTCCGTTCGCCCTCCGCGACCAGGAAGCAGACTAGAAACAGCTCCAGAGGACACTCCATTGCTATTTGAACAGACCTCAGTCTAGGTCCGGTATGATCGCATGGGAGTAGGCTAAATACTTTAATTACTGTCCCTTCGATACAGACTTAACTGTATTAGCCGTATTATGGACATCAGTGTTGTTATATATGTTTTAATGTTTAGAGTCTGCTGCAATAGTTTTCTCCTAAAGTAAGTTTAAGAAAGTATATATCTGCATACATTATTATAGGGCTGTAGTACAACACTTTGGTTCTTTGTGTTCATATATTTAATGTGTTTGCTGAGTCTACGTCACCTATTGTATGACTTTAGAAGCTATCCCAATTTGAACTGGAAAGTACTCCATTCTTATGGCATGAGTAAGTTTACCCGAGCAACAGAGGCTTGCTTTATTTATTTTAGACAGTAAATATCGCATTTATTATAGGGCTGTATTGCACCACTGTGGGGGTTTTTATGTTCATGAATGCAGCATGATTAAGTAGTCTACGTAAATTTATTACACACTGGGCATTTGGGAAGTTGCCACAATTTCGATTAGATCGTAATTCACTCTTTCTGCTTGAGTAAAGTCAGCACAAGCAACAGATTGTTTTCCTATTTATTACAGGTGAAGCATATTTCAATTCAGCATTTGCTAGCTCTCAACACGCTGTTCAATTATAATATTTGCTAGCTTTCAGCACAATGTTTCATTTCACCCTTGTCCACTAGATGGCAGTATCAGATCAGTTGGTCCACATCAAAAAACAGCCTGTGCGATGAGACTAATTTTCCTTTAGCCCTGAAATCAATTGATCTCCTCTACATGCATTGTAACTCACTAATCACTATAGGTATGTCCTACACCTCAATAATAAAATATATATAGGTAAGGAATCTTGGATATTCCAGATTATATGCAACTCACCTAACCCTAAGTAATGTTAAGGTTCCTATATGTCCCTCTATTTGCACATAGTAATGTACCTATTCATGACTTATTGGTCTGAAGC
Organism: Bombina bombina; assembly: GCF_027579735.1. Lineage (NCBI taxonomy): Eukaryota > Metazoa > Chordata > Amphibia > Anura > Bombinatoridae > Bombina > Bombina bombina. The sequence continues at coordinate 88,918,528 of NC_069506.1, read as the reverse complement.
GTATAGTACTTGGCTGAGTCTATTGCCCTGAAATTATGTTTTGTCTATATACATGTACTTTCTCCCTCTTGTTTTTGTACTCTGTTGATACACAATCGAGAGACCTCTATACATCCAATATGTCAGCGTATAATACTGTGTTTTTCTTATTATTATCAGATTTGCAGCACAAACTCTCTCTATGCTCATATAGTATTAACAACTTAAACACTTAAAATCATTAAGCTATACCTATATGGAGTTTTTCTGTTAATATCATAGTCTTCTCATAGTCTGTAGAATTGAAGTTGGTGTTGCATCTAAGCCTAAGGCATCTATTTATCAAGCCGTCAACTTACTTGCATTTGATGGCACAATGCGCTCGCCTAAGATTGCCTAATATCGCTGCCGTGGACCTGAATACGATCTCCATATTTATAAAAAAAGCCGGCAAAAAGCCGCGTACCAAGTACGGGGCGATGAGCAGCGGACTGTTGTTAACTAACAGTCATCGATCTCGCTGCTATTCGGCTTTTTACCAACTTTATTTATACCCTGTCACTAAACACCGCCACTATACTAAAATGTTTAACCCATATCCCGCCGCTCCCGGACCCCACCGCAACGAAATAAATGTATTAACCCCTATCCCGCCTCTCCCGGACCCCGCACCACAACTTTAATAAAGCTATTAACCCCTATCCCGCCGCTCCTGGACTCCGCCGCAACTAAATAAATGTATTAACCCCTATCCCGCTGCTCCCGGACCCCACCGCCACTAAATAAATGTATTAACCCCTAAACCATTGGCCTCCCACATCACTACCACTTACTAAACATATTAACCCCTAAACCGCCAGCCCCCCACATCGCCTTAAATTAAATTAAGCTATAAACCCCTAAACCTAACAACCCGTTAACTTTACATTAAAATTACCTCACCCCTATCTTATAATAAATTAAAACTTACCTTTTGAATTAAAATAAACTATATTAAACTATTAATTAACCTACCCTAACTATTATACCAAAATTATATTAAACTATATTAAACTATTATTTAACCTACCCTAACTATTATACTAAAATTACATTAAACTATATTAAACTATTAATTAACCTACCCTAACTATTATAATAAATTTACATTAAACTATATTAAGCTATTAATTAAACTAAACTATTAATTAAACTATTATTAAACTATTAATTAACCTACCCTAGCTATTATACTAAAATTACATTAAACTATATTAAACTATTAATTAACCTACCCTGTTATACTAAAATTACATTAAACTATTTTAAACTATTAATTAACCTACCCTAACTATTATACTAAAATTACATTAAACTACCAATTAAATTAACTATATTACATATTTAAAAACCTAACCCTACTCAAATTATTTAAATCTACAATTAAAAATTACTAAATTACAAAAAAATAGTTACAAAAAATAAAAAACACTAAGTTACAAAAAAAACAAAGTATAAAAAATAAAAACGAATTACACCTAATCTAATAGCCCTATCAAATAAAAAAGACCTCCCAAAATAAAAAAAACCCTAGTCTACAATAAACTACCAATGGCCTTTAAAGGGGCCTTTTGCGGGGAATTGCCCCAAAACAATCAGCTCTTTTACCTGTAAAAAAAAATACAAACACCCCCCAACAGTAAAACCCATCACCCACACAACCAACCCCCCCAAATAAAAACCATATTTAAAAAACCTAAGCTCCCCATTGCCCTGAAAATGGCATTTGTATGGGCATTGCCCTAAAAAGGGCATTTAGCTCTTTTACTGCCCAGATCCTACTCTAAAAATAAAACCCACCCAATAAACACTTAAATAAACCTAACACTAACCCCCGACGATCCACTTACAGTTTTCAAAGACCGGACATCCATCCTCATCCAAGTGGCAGAAGTCCTCATCGAAGCCGGAAGAAGTCTTCATCCAAGCAGGCCGAAGTCCTCATCGAAGCCAGCAGAAGTCTTCATCCAGACGGCATCTTCTATATTTATCCATCTGGCACAGAGCAGATCCATCTTCAAGACATCCGGCGCGGAGCATCCTCTTCTTCCGATGTTCAAAGTAGAATGAAGTTTCCCTTTAAGGTACGTCATCCAAGATGGCATCCCTTACATTCCTATTGGCTGATAGAATTCTATCAGCCAATAGGAATTAAAGGGGAAAAATCCTATTGGCTGTTGCAATCAGCCGATAGGATTGAGCTTGCATTCTATTGGCTATTCCAATCAGCCAATAGAATGCGAGCTCAATCCTATTGGCTTATTGGATCAGCCAATAGGATGAAAGCTCAATCCTATTGACTGATTGCAACAGCCAATAGGATTTTTCCCCTTTAATTACTATTGGCTAATAGAATTCTATCAGCCAATCGGAATGTAAGGGACGCCATCTTGGAAGACGCACCTTAAAGGGAAACTTCATTCTATGTTGACCATCAGAAGAAGAGGATGCTCCGTGCCGGATGTCTTGAAGATGGATCTGCTCCGCGCCGGATGGATGAAGATAGACGATGCAGTCTGGATGAAAACTTCTGCCGGCTTCGATGAGGACTTTGGCCCGCTTGGATGAAGACTTCTAACGGCTTCGATGAGGACTTCTGCCACTTGGATGAGGATGGATGTCCGGTCTTTGAAAACTGTAAGTGGATCGTCGGGGGTTAGTGTTAGGTTTATTTAAGTGTTTATTGGGTGGGTTTTATTTTTAGAGTAGGATCTGGGCAGTAAAAGAGCTAAATGCCCTTTTTAGGGCAATGCCCATACAAATGCCCTTTTCAGGGCAATGGGGAGCTTAGGTTTTTTAGATAGGGTTTTTATTTGGGGGTCTTTTTTATTTTGATAGGGCTATTAGATTAGGTTCTGCAATGTCAGGGGCAGATTAGCGGTGTTTAGACTCAGGCTTATGTTAGGGTGTTAGGTGTAAACTTTACTGGTTTTCTAGCATAGAAATCAGAGGGATATCTGGCAGCATCGAACATAAGCTTTCGCTGCTTTCAGACTCCCATTGATTCCTATGGCATCCGCAGCCTCCAGAGTGGCGGATTGAAAACCAGGTATGCTGGGCCGGAATAGCCGTGAGCGTACCAGTTAACTATTTGATAAATTGGAAAAGTTGTCAAATAGTGCCAAATGTGTATTTGGAACATCTGTAATGACGTAAGCATTGATCTGTGTCGGATTGAGACCGGTGGATCGTATTTTACATCACAGATTTCAACTTTTGGCAGTCTGTAGGCTTTGATAAATAAGTCGAATCAAGCTCGCCACAATTACGCTGCAGAATTCCAGCGTATTTGCAGTTGACGGCTTGATAAATAGGCCTCATATTGGGCACCATAAAATAAACACTTACAAGGTAAAAGTTAAACGATTTCAAGTGGATTTCAACCACTCATTGTCATTAAAAAAGAAAAATGAGGGGGCATGTCTTCAGGCAGCATCTTAAGTGGTAGCAAAATTGGTTGCTGCGTGTGGAATGCTGATAATTGATAAATTGCCAATTATCAGATATTTATGAAGCCATCTACCTTATACGCCTTACTGAATGGATTCTACAGATTCTACTGATCATTTTGGTATAAGTTTCACAGCAGACATGCGATCTGAAGCGTTGAGGCCTATGGCAACCCTCGTGGAAGGCTTCAACACCCCTCCCTAAGCAATAATACGGGGTATGAGCAGCCTTTGAGACACTATAAATTCTCAAACTAACAAGACACTGTATTTATTTGAAACAACATCGCTCATCATATCTACGCCTATCATTCAATATTAAGCATCCAATATGGAGGTCCCATCAATTTCCTGGAGGAACTACGCAGCTTTCTTGCGAACCATATCGCTACCCTAGAAGGCAAGCTCTTTTCAGCACATGATAGCAGCAGCATTTGCATGTCTCAGCAATCCTCTCCAATTGAGCCCAGGACATTGGAAAGCGGGAGAGGTGGCGCTTTGGGGCCCAAACGTCCACATTCTACCTCTGCAGTGCCTGCCGGGGATCCGGAACACAAAGCTATCGAACCAAGAGTGCAATATGGGAGAGTGCTGGCAAAAAGAACAGAGGCTGCTATGAAGAGCTTTATATACCTGCCCCAAGCCTACATTAGCACAATTGAAGAGCTCCCAACAGATGAACCGCAGAGCAGAGCGAACACAAGCTGCAACTCGCAAGCACTCCCACCTGGAGAAAAGAACTGCAGCTTTAGAAATTCAATGATGTACATTGCATATCCAGCTTTAGCAATCCAGAGGCCACATGTGCTCCTTCGAGATGGGGAACAACCCTTGCAGGCGTTGCGGAGGCTACACTTACATTATTATGCAGCTTTACTGTACTTTAGATGGGACCCTGGAGGTCCGTTCGCCCTCCGCGACCAGGAAGCAGACTAGAAACAGCTCCAGAGGACACTCCATTGCTATTTGAACAGACCTCAGTCTAGGTCCGGTATGATCGCATGGGAGTAGGCTAAATACTTCAATTACTGTCACTTCGATACAGTCTTAACTATATTAGCCGTATTATGGACATCAGTAGACATGTGCGGTTCGTTTCGGATTTATTCGGAAATTCGGAAAATTCGGTAAATTCGGAGATTCGGATCGATACCGAATGAATCCGAAATAGCTGCCGTATCTCCGAATAAATCTGAATTAGCTCGGTAAAATTCGGCATTTCCCCATAGGAAACAATGGGAGTTTCGGCTGGAAAAAAAAACTAACACCGCAGCTCGATTGTTTCCTATGGGGAAACACTAAGTCTGCACCTAACACCCTAACATGTACCCCGAGTCTCTAAACACCCCTAATCTGACACTTATTAACCCCTAATCTGCCGCCCCCGCTATGGCTGACACCTGCATTATTTTATTAACCCCTAATCTGCCGACCGAATATCGCCGCCACCTACATTATAGCTATTAACCCCTAATCTGCTGTCCCTAACATCGCCGACCCCTACATTATAGTTATTAACCCCTAATCTGCCCCCCCCGCTATCGCTGACACCTGCATTATTTTATTAACCCCTAATCTGCCGACCCGATATCGCCGCCGCCTACATTATAGCTATTAACCCCTAATCTGCTGTCCCTAACACCGCCGACCCCTACATTATAGTTATTAACCCCTAATCTGCCCCCCCCAACATCGCCGCAATCTAACTACAAGTATTAACCCCTAATCTGCCGACCTGATATCGCCGCCGCCTACATTATAGCTATTAACCCCTAATCTGCTGTCCCTAACACCGCCGACCCCTACATTATAGTTATTAACCCCTAATCTGCCCCCCCCAACGTCGCCGTAATCTAACTACAAGTATTAACCCCTAATCTGCCGACCCGATATCGCCGCCGCCTACATTATAGCTATTAACCCCTAATCTGCTGTCCCTAACACCGCCGACCCCTACATTATAGTTATTAACCCCCTAATCTGCCCCCCCAACGTCGCCGCAATCTAACTACAAGTATTAACCCCTAATCTGCCGACCCGATATCGCTGCCGCCTACATTATAGCTATTAACCCCTAATCTGCTGTCCCTAACACCGCCGACCCCTACATTATAGTTATTAACCCCTAATCTGCCCCCCCCAACGTCGCCGCAATCTAACTACAAGTATTAACCCCTAATCTGCCGACCCGATATCGCCGCCGCCTACATTATAGCTATTAACCCCTAATCTACTGTCCCTAACACCGCCGACCCCTACATTATAGTTATTAACCCCTAATCTGCCCCCCCCCAACGTCGCCGCAATCTAACTACAAGTATTAACCCCTAATCTGCCGACCCGATATCGCCGCCGCCTACATTATAGCTATTAACCCCTAATCTGCTGTCCCTAACACCGCCGACCCCTACATTATAGTTATTAACCCCTAATCTGCCCCCCCAACGTCGCCGCAATCTAACTACAAGTATTAACCCCTAATCTGCCGACTGCAAATCGCTGTCACTATAATAAATGTATAAACCCCTAAACCGGCGCACTCCCGCCTCGCAAACACTATAATACATTTTATTAACCCCTAATCTGCCCTCCCTAACATCGCCGCCACCTACCTACAATTATTAACCCCTAATCTCCTGCCCACAACGTCGCCGCTACTATAATAAGGTTATTAACCCCTAAACCTAAGTCTAACCCTAACACTAACACCCCCTAACTTAAATATAATTTAAATAAAACAAAATAAATTTACTATAGTTAAATAAATGAATCCTATTTAAAACTAAATACTTACCTGTAAAATAAACCCTAATATAGCTACAATATAACTAATAGTTACATTGTAGCTATTTTAGCATTTATATTTATTTTATAGGCAACTTTGTATTTATTTTAACTAGGTTCAATAGCTATTAAATAGATATTGACTATTTAATAGCTACCTAGTTAAAATAATTACAAAATTACCTGTAAAATAAATCCTAACCTAAGTTACAATTAAACCTAACACTACACTATCATTAAATAAATTAACTACAAGTACCTACAATTAAATACAATAAAATAAACTAAACTAAAGTACAAAAACCCCCCCACTAAATTACAAAAAATAAAAAAATATTACAAGAATTTTAAACTAATTACACCTAATCTAAGCCCCCTAATAAAATAACAAAGCCCCCCAACATAAAAAAAATGCCCTACCCTATACTAAATTACAAAAGTTAACAGCTCTATTACCTTACCAGCCCTTAAAAGGGCCTTTTGCGGGGCATGCCCCAAAGAAAACAGCTCTTTTGCCTGTAAAAAAAAACACAATACCCCCCCCCCACATTACAACCCACCACCCACATACCCCTACTCTAACCCAAACCCCCCTTAAATAAACCTAACACTACCCCCCTGAAGATCTCCCTACCTTGAGTTGTGTTCACCCAGCCGGGCCGAAGTCTTCATCCGATGGGGCAGAAGAGGACATCCAGACCGGCAGAAGTCTTCATCCAAGCGGGGCAAGAAGATGTCTTCCATCCATCAGAAAAGTACCAAAAAACAAACAAACACTAAATTACCAAAAATAATAAAATATTACAATAATTTTAAACTAATTACACCTAATCTAAGCCCCCTACTAGCTATTAATATAGCTACAACTAATAGTTACATTGTAGCTATTTTAGGATTTATATTTATTTTACAGGCAACTTTGTATTTATTTTAACTAGGTACAATAGTTATTAAATAGTTAATAACTATTTAATAACTACCTAGCTAAAATAAATACAAATTTACCTGTAAAATAAATCCTAACCTAAGTTACAATTACACCTAACACTACACTATCATTAAATTAATTAAATAAATGAATCCTATTTAAAACAAAATACTTACCTGTAAAATAAACCCTAATATAGCTACAATATAACTAATAGTTACATTGTAGCTATTTTAGGATTTATATTTATTTTACAGGCAACTTTGTATTTATTTTAACTAGGTACAATAGCTATTAAATAGATATTTACTGTTTAATAGCTACCTAGTTAAAATAATTACAAAATTACCTGTAAAATAAATCCTAACCTAAGTTACAATTAAACCTAACACTACACTATCAATAAATAAATTAAATAAAATACCTACAATTATCTACAATTAAATACAATGAAATAAACTAAACTAAAGTACAAAAAAACAAACACTAAATTACAAAAAATAAAAAAATTTACAAGAATTTTAAACTAATTACACCTAATCTAAGCCCCCTAATAAAATAACAAAGCCCCCCAAAATAAAAAAATGCCCTACCCTATACTAAATTACAAAAGTTAACAGCTCTATTACCTTACCAGCCCTTAAAAGGGCCTTTTGCGGGGGCATGCCCCAAAGAAAACAGCTCTTTTGCCTGTAAAAAAAACACAATACCCCCCCCACATTACAACCCACCACCCACCTACCCCTACTCTAACCCAAACCCCCCTTAAATAAACCTAACACTAATCCCCTGAAGATCTCCCTACCGTGTCTTCACCCAGCGGGCCGAAGTCTTCATCCGATGGGGCAGAAGAGGACATCCAGACCGGCAGAAGTCTTCATCCAAGCGGGGCAAGAAGAGGTCTTCCATGCATCAGAAGTCTTGATCCAGGCGGCATCTTCTCTGTTCATCCATCCGGAGCGGAGCGGCAGCATCCTGAAGAGACATCCGACGCAGAGCATCCTCTTCTTTCTTGATCCGACGACTAAATGACTGTACCTTTAAGTGACGTCATCCAAGATGGCGTCCCTTGAATTCCGATTGGCTGATAGGATTCTATCAGCCAATCGGAATTAAGGTAGGAATATTCTGATTGGCTGATGGAATCAGCCAATCAGATTCAAGTTCAATCCGATTGGCTGATCCAATCAGCCAATCAGATTGACCTCACATTCTATTGGCTGTTCCGATCAGCCAATAGAATGCGAGGTAAATCTGATTGGCTGATTGGATCAGCCAATCGGATTGAACTTGAATCTGATTGGCTGATTGAATCAGCCAATCAGATTTTTCCTACCTTAATTCCGATTGGCTGATAGAATCCTATCAGCCAATCGGAATTCAAGGGACGCCATCTTGGATGACGTCACTTAAAGGTACAGTCATTTAGTCGTCGGATCAAGAAAGAAGAGGATGCTCTGCGTCGGATGTCTCTTCAGGATGCTGCCGCTCCGCTCCGGATGGATGAACAGAGAAGATGTCGCCTGGATCAAGACTTCTGATGGATGGAAGACCTCTTCTTGCCCCGCTTGGATGAAGACTTCTGCCAGTCTGGATGTCCTCTTCTGCCCCATCGGATGAAGACTTCGGCCCGCTGGGTGAAGACACGGTAGGGAGATCTTCAGGGGGGTAGTGTTAGGTTTATTTAAGGGGGGTTTGGGTTAGAGTAGGGGTATGTGGGTGGTGGGTTGTAAATGTGTGGGGGGGGTATTGTGTTTTTTTTTACAGGCAAAAGAGCTGTTTTCTTTGGGGCATGCCCCGCAAAAGGCCCTTTTAAGGGCTGGTAAGGTAATAGAGCTGTTAACTTTTGTAATTTAGTATAGGGTAGGGCATTTTTTTTATTTTGGGGGGCTTTGTTATTTTATTAGGGGGCTTAGATTAGGTGTAATTAGTTTAAAATTCTTGTAATATTTTTTTTTTTTTTTTAATTTAGTGTTTGTTTTTTTGTACTTTAGTTTAGTTTATTTCATTGTATTTAATTGTAGGTACTTGTAGTTAATTTATTTAATTTATTTCATGATAGTGTAGTGTTAGGTTTAATTGTAACTTAGGTTAGGATTTATTTTACAGGTAATTTTGTAATTATTTTAACTAGGTAGCTATTAAACAGTAAATATCTATTTAATAGCTATTTTACATAGTTAAAATAAATACAAAGTTGCCTGTAAAATAAATATAAATCCTAAAATAGCTACAATGTAACTATTAGTTATATTGTAGCTATATTAGGGTTTATTTTACAGGTAAGTATTTAGTTTTAAATAGGATTCATTTATTTAATTAATTTAATGATAGTGTAGTGTTAGGTGTAATTGTAACTTAGGTTAGGATTTATTTTACAGGTAAATTTGTATTTATTTTAGCTAGGTAGTTATTAAATAGTTATTAAATATTTAATAACTATTGTACCTAGTTAAAATAAATACAAAGTTGCCTGTAAAATAAATATAAATCCTAAAATAGCTACAATGTAACTATTAGTTATATTGTAGCTATATTAATAGCTAGTAGGGGGCTTAGATTAGGTGTAATTAGTTTAAAATTATTGTAATATTTTATTATTTTTGGTAATTTAGTGTTTGTTTGTTTTTTGGTACTTTTCTGATGGATGGAAGACCTCTTCTTGCCACGCTTGGATGAAGACTTCCGGTCTGGATGTCCTCTTCTGCCCCATCGGATGAAGACTTCGGCCCGGCTGGGTGAACACGACTCAAGGTAGGGAGATCTTCAGGGGGGTAGTGTTAGGTTTATTTAAGGGTGGTTTGGGTTAGAGTAGGGGTATGCGGGTGGTGGGTTGGAATATGGGGGGGGGTGTATTGTGTTTTTTTTTACAGGCAAAAGAGCTGTTTTCTTTGGGGCATGCCCCGCAAAAGGCCCTTTTAAGGGTTGGTAAGGTAATAGAGCTGTTAACTTTTGTAATTTAGTATAGGGTAGGGCATTTTTTTTATGTTGGGGGGCTTTGTTATTTTATTAGGGGGCTTAGATTAGGTGTAATTAGTTTAAAATTCTTGTAATATTTTTTTATTTTTTGTAATTTAGTGGGTTTTTTTGTACTTTAGTTTATTTAATTGTAGGTACTTGTAGTTAATTTATTTAATGATAGTGTAGTGTTAGGTTTAATTGTAACTTAGGTTAGGATTTATTTTACAGGTAATTTTGTAATTATTTTAACTAGGTAGCTATTAATTAGTCAATAACTATTTAATAGCTATTGTACCTAGTTAAAATAAATACAAAGTTGCCTGTAAAATAAATATAAATGCTAAAATAGCTACAATGTAACTATTAGTTATATTGCAGCTATATTAGGGTTTATTTTACAGGTAAGTATTTAGTTTTAAATAGGATTCATTTATTTAATTAATGTAATTATAGTGTAGTGTTAGGTGTAATTGTAACTTAGGTTAGGATTTATTTTACAGGTAAATTTGTATTTATTTTAGCTAGGTAGTTATTAAATATTTATTAACTATTTAATAACTATTGTACCTAGTTAAAATAAATACAAAGTTGCCTGTAAAATAAATATAAATGCTAAAATAGCTACAATGTAACTATTAGTTATATTGCAGCTATATTAGGGTTTATTTTACAGGTAAGTATTTAGTTTTAAATAGGATTCATTTATTTAACTATAGTAAATTTACTTCGTTTTATTTAAATTATATTTAAGTTAGGGGGTGTTAGTGTTAGGGTTAGACTTAGGTTTAGGGGTTAATAACCTTATTATAGCGGCGACGTTGGGGGCGGGAGATTAGGGGTTAATAATTGTAGGTAGGTGGCGGCGATGTTAGGGAGGGCAGATTAGGGGTTAATAAAATGTATTATAGTGTTTGCGAGGCGGGAGTGCGGCGGTTTAGGGGTTAATACATTTATTATAGTGACGGCGATTTGCGGTCGGCAGATTAGGGGTTAATACTTGTAGTTAGATTGCGGCAACGTTGGGGGGCAGATTATTGGTTAATAACTATAATGTAGGGGTCGGCGGTGTTAGGGACAGCAGATTAGGGGTTAATAGCTATAATGTAGGCGGCGGCGATATCGGGTCGGCAGATTAGGGGTTAATACTTGTAGTTAGATTGCGGCGACGTTGGGGGGGCAGATTAGGGGTTAATAACTATAATGTAGGGGTCGGCGGTGTTAGGGACAGCAGATTAGGGGTTAATAGCTATAATGTAGGCGGCGGCGATATCGGGTCGGCAGATTAGGGGTTAATACTTCTAGTTAGATTGCAGGACGTTGGGGGGGGGCAGATTAGGGGTTAATAACTATAATGTAGGGGTCAGCGGTGTTAGGGACAGCAGATTAGGGGTTAATAGTTATAATGTAGGTTGCGGCGATATCCGATCGGCAGATTAGGGGTTAAATAATGTTATTATAGGGTTTGCGATGTGGGGGGGCCTCGGTTTAGTGGTTCATAGGTAGTTTATGGGTGTTAGTGACTTAGTGTACTAAATGGGTGTTAGTGTACTAAAAACATACCGAATTTCGGAACCGAATAGAACCGAATTCAGCCGAATCCGAATAAATCCAAAACGAATTTATTCGGATCCGAATAAATCCGAAGCAAATTTATTCAAATTTTGCCGAATCCGATTCGATCCGAACCGAAATTCGAAAAGTCTGAATCGATCCGAACCGAAAACGAACCGAATTTTTTAGCCGTGCACATGTCTAAAGTGTTGTTCTATATGTTTTAATGTTTAGAGTCTGCTGCAATAGTTTTCTCCTAAAGTAAGTTTAAGAAAGTATATATCTGCATACATTATTATAGGGCTGTAGTACAACACTTTGGTTCTTTGTGTTCATATATTTAATGTGTTTGCTGAGTCTACGTCACCTATTGTATGACTTTAGAAGCTATCCCAATTTGAACTGGAAAGTACTCCATTCTTATGGCATGAGTAAGTTTACCCGAGCAACAGAGGCTTGCTTTATTTATTTTAGACAGTAAATATCGCATTTATTATAGGGCTGTATTGCACCACTGTGGGGGTTTTTATGTTCATGAATGCAGCATGATTAAGTAGTCTACGTAAATTTATTACACACTGGGCATTTGGGAAGTTGCCACAATTTCGATTAGATCGTAATTCACTCTTTCTGCTTGAGTAAAGTCAGCACAAGCAACAGATTGTTTTCCTATTTATTACAGGTGAAGCATATTTCAATTCAGCATTTGCTAGCTCTCAACACGCTGTTCAATTATATTTGCTAGCTTTCAGCACAATGTTTCATTTCACCCTTGTCCACTAGATGGCAGTATCAGATCAGTTGGTCCACATCAAAAAACAGCCTGTGCGATGAGACTAATTTTCCTTTAGCCCTGAAATCAATTGATCTCCTCTACATGCATTGTAACTCACTAATCACTATAGGTATGTCCTACACCTCAATAATAAAATATATATAGGTAAGGAATCTTGGATATTCCAGATTATATGCAACTCACCTAACCCTAAGTAATGTTAATGTTCCTATACGTCCCTCTATTTGCACATAGTAATGCACTTGTTCATGACTTATTGGTTTGAAGCTTATAGTACTTTGCTGAGTCTATTGCCCTGAAATTATGTTTTGTCTATATACATGTACTTTCTCCCTCTTGTTTTTGTACTCTGTTGATACACAATCGAGAGACCTCTATACATCCAATATGTCAGCGTATAATAATACTGTGTTTTTCTTATTATTATCAGATTTGCAGCCCAAACTCTCTCTATGCTCATATAGTATTAACGACTTAAACACTTGAAAATCATTAAGCTATACCTATATGGAGTTTTACTGTTAATATCATAGTCTTCTCATAGTCTGTAGAATTGAAGGCATCTATTTATCAAGCTGTCAACTTACTTGCATTCAACGGCACCAATACGCTCGCCTAAGATCGTCTAATATCGCTGCCGTGGACCTGAATATGTTCTCCAAAATTATCAAAAAGCTGTCAAAAAGCTGCGCACCAAGTACGGCGCGATGAGCAGCGGACTGTTGTTAACTAACAGTCATCAATCTCGCTGCTCTTCGGCTTTTTACAGCTTTATTGGTACCCTGTCACTAAACACCCACATTATACTATACTGTTTACCCCCTATACCGCCGTTCCTGGACCCCGCCGCAACTCTAATAAATGTATTAACCCCTAAACCATTGCTCACAGAGGATAGAAAAACAAGGGGCGCCAACATAGTGTGAATCAGTTTGGAAAACTGGAAAACAGTAGTTATAATAAAATCTACTCACAAGTGGAGTGGCACCTAGAACCAACTGGGTGCATACAGGCAGGCTGACATTCAGGACCAGCAGTCAGTACGCTGGGGGTCTCACCCGGGAGACCTGTGGGTGGGTCAGATGAGGTAGATGGAGTCGGCTGTGTGTCGTCTGGTGAGCCGGATCGCCACTGTGGAAGTCCAAAGGGCTGTGTTGTTTATCCCAAAAGGGTAGCTGCTCACACGATCAGCCTTGTTTCCAAACGACACACAGCCGACTCCATCTACCTCATCTGACCCACCCACAGGTCTCCCAGGTGAGACCCCCAGCGTACTGACTGCTGGTCCTGAATGTCAGCCTGCCTGTATGCACCCAGTTGGTTCTAGGTGCCACTCCACTTGTGAGTAGATTTTATTATAACTACTGTTTTCCAGTTTTCCAAACTGATTCACACTATGTTGGCGCCCCTTGTTTTTCTATCCTCCTAGATTTCCTGATTCATCACACCTTGGATTCAAGCGGAGCAAGCCATTTGTTTTGATCCTTTGAACTTTTGTTCTTTATATATCCTTTACATTGAATTTGGATTTTTTATCTCTGAACACTTATCACATATTGGACTTTTCAGTTTTTTGAGTTTAATCAAATTCAACTGTTCACATATTTTGTTGCAAGTCTTTAGTTCTTTGCAATATTCCAACTGATTTTTTGTTTAGGTATCACAATTGTTTCATGATTTTTTTTGCTTATGTATCACAATTGTTTCAAGTCTTACGGTTTGTAACAAGTCACACATTCTCCTTTGATTAACAAGATTTCACTCAATCATATACACATATACACCTCTACTCTCACATACTTATCTGTCACGGTTCAACTCACACGATACCAGAGGAATTTCATTCACATCAACACAATTTCTATAAACACTACAGCGCGTCCCCTTAGTTTTTTCTTATAGAAAATACTTCTATACTTCATTGCTCACAGACCCCACCACAACTCTAATAAATGTATTAACCCCTAAACCGCCGCTCATAGACCCCGCCGCAACTAAATAAAGTGTTTAACCCCTAAACCGCTGCTCACGGAGCCCACCGCCACCTACATTATACTTATTAACCCCTAATCTTCTGCCCCCTACACCGCTGCCACCTACATAATATTTATTAACCCCTAATCTGCCGCCCCCAACGTCGCCGCCACTATATTAATTTTATTTACCCCTAAACCTAAGTCTAACCCTAACCCTAACACCCCCTAACTTAAATATAATTTAAATAAATCTAAATAAATATTACTATCATTAAATAAATTATTCCTATTTAAAACTAAAAACTTACCTGTAAAATAAACCCTAAGATAGCTACAATATAACTAATAGTTACATTGTAGCTAGCTTAGGGTTTATTTTTATTTTACAGGCAACTTTGTATTTATTTTAACTAGGTTAAATAGTTATTAAATAGTAATTAACTAATTAATAACTTCCTAGTTAAAATAAATACAAATATACCTGTAAAATAAAACCTAACCTAAGTTACAATTACACCTAACACTACACTATAATTAAATAAATTCCCTAAACGAAATACAATTAAATACAATTAAATAAAATTATCTAAAGTACAAAAAAATGCAAACACTAAATTACAGAAAACAATAAACAAAGTACAAGATTTTTAAACAAATTACACCTAATCTAATCCTCCTAACAAAATAAAAAAGCCCCCCAAAATAAAAAAGCTTTACCCTACACTAAATTACAAATAGCCCTTAAAAGGGCCTTTTGCTGGGTATTGCCCCAAAGTAATCAGCTCTTTTACCTGTAAAAAAAAATTACAACCCCCCCAACATTAAAACCCACCACCCACACAACCAACCCTACTCTAAAACCCACCCAATCCCCCCTTAAAAAAACCTAACACTAACCCCTTGAAGATCACCCTACCTTGAGAAGTCTTCACCCAACCGGGCCGAAGTCCTCAATGAAGCCAGCAGAAGTGGTCCTCTAGACGGGCAGAAGTGGTCCTCCAGATGGGCAGAAGTCTTCATCCAGACGGCATCTTCTATCTTCATCCATCCGGCGCGGAGCGGCTCCATCTTCAAGACATCTGACGCGGAGCATCCTCTTCATCTGGAGTCTTCTTCAACAATGACGTTTCCTTTAAGTGACGTCATCCAAGATGGCGTCCCTTCAATTCAGATTGGCTGATAGAATTAAGGTAGGAAAAAATCATATTGGCTGATGCAATCAGCCAATAGGATTGAAGTTCAATCCTGTTGGCTGATACAATAAAATAAATACATATTATTTTATATACAGTAGTTAAAAGAATATGCATCATACATAAAAAATGCATAATATTTAAAAATTGCAAATAAATGCACTATTAACCACTAAGCTGCCCTAACCTAATAACCTATACATAATCCAGGTATGGGGGTGGTTAGTTGATTAAGGCCTAATAAATGGTAGCCATCAATAATCACCCATTCAACCTCCATACAGGTATGGGGGAAGGTTAGTTGGTTAAAGCCTACAAAATCCTAACTAAAAATAATCACCTAATCAACCCCCATACAAGTATGGGGGGTGGTTAGGAGATTAGAGCGCAAACTGCCACTTTCCAAAGCAAACTAGAACTACACTAACAACCAAACCCCCCTCTAAACTGGCCACCCTCTAAACTAAATCCCTCTCTAAATTAACCACCCTCTAAACTAAATCCCTCTCTAATCTAACCACCCTCTAAACTAATCCCCCCTCAAGCTATATAAAAATAAATCTAAGTTACAGAAAATCAAAAATACATTATCCAAAAAAAAAAAAAAAATGCCTAACACTAAACTACATGCCCCTTAACCCCCCCCCCCCGCCCAAATAAAAAAAAACCTAGCTCTAAAATAAATTACAGAAGCCCTTAAAATAGCCTTTTGGAGGGCATTACCCTAAAGCGATCAAAACTCTTTTGCATTAAAAAATAAAAAAAGTTACAAAACTCCCCACCTACATTAAAGTAACCCCCCAACCCCCAAAATAAAAAATCTAACTTTAAAAACCTAGGCAACAAAATACATTTAAAAAAATGACAAAAACTATTCTTAAAAATAAAAAAAAACACCCCAAAATAACTCATATATAGGGGTATAACTTCCGATTAGCTGATTTCAAATCTGTCAATCCCTTTTGGCTGATTTGAATCAGCCAATAGCAAGAACTTTTTAAATTTAAATTCTAATTATCTTTTTTTTTTTTAAATTCTTTTTATTAAAGAGAGTTCAGGCATATAATACATGTATACAGATATTTCGACAATGTTTGAAGTCACATTCAATGAGTCTACATTAGACGTTATTATAAAAACACTTGATACAAAATACATGTAGTCTGGAAACATTAGCTGTTGTCTCACAATACAAATGTGTGTGAGAAGAGGTGCATTGCCAGGGTATACAACAATTTAAATTATAGAAAAGGTGTATATAATACATAAACATATATATTCAGTGCACGTGGGCACCAAGGTATCTCCAGTAGCTATTACCTGAACTCTCTCCCTTTTTTTTTAAACTTTATTAACCTAAACATACAAACTAACAAACAGACAAACATAGGACAGGGAAGGCAGAAGGGGGGGGGGGCAGGTAGAATAGAAAGGGATGGGGGGGAACAGACAAACATAAGACACAAAACAGGGGAAACAGACGGAGGCAAGGGAGGGGAAGCCAGGGGAGAGGGCGGGGCAGAGTGGCAAGGGATGGGGGGGACATAAGTGCATATAGACCAACTAAGTGTGTAGCTGAGTTATTATTGTTGCCATTCTCAGTTATTACATTTTGTGGCACTTAGATTTAATTGCGAAGGTTAGTGTGCTTTCACCAGACTAACATACGGCAGGCAATATATGATCTTGTTAGCTGTTATTATGAAATAAGCAGATAATATGCTAGCTAGCTATAGTACATGAGCATAGTACATTTAATAGAGGTTTCACTTTGAATGAATAGATAATGTGTCCAAAACCAGCACATACAGTTTGAGTTTCATAAAAGCGGGTCCCATGGCTTAGATCAGAAGGTGGGAAAGGTAGGATAGGTTAAATAAATAAAGGAGATCAGTGCCGAACAATAGAGTATGGGCAGACTACTATATAGATGTTTATCTGAGCTTTGTGTCAGCATCTCAGTCATGAGTTTAGAAATAAGAACATCAATATTGCACATGGAGTAATTGTGGCAGGGGTTGAGCAGGTTGGGGGGCCCAGATGGAGGAACAAATTCTGTTGCTTGCCACCTCTGAATAGAAATAGGGGAGAGAGACAGGACAATATCCCAACACCCTGCAAGGACACAAAAAGTTCCATTGTATGGGATTATTGAAATCAAACTGGCTCTATCTAAAATACCCATATCTTTGTGAATTAGAGTAATACTCTGTTGCTAGCCACGGTGCTTGTGTTGCCAGGTATATACATAGCGCATGAGAAAAAAACAAACATAACAGCGTTGTTACCAGAAGTAGAAATCTAAGTGCAAGTAGACTCACATTGCAATACTACGCATAATATATTGGGATAATTTTAAACTGAGAAAGATTAAATAGCGTTAGAATTAGCAGTTTAAATAAGCTTTTTCCGGGGCGTGTCCGGGCTAGGACCCAAGATGGCCACTAAACTGGGAGCTCTGTATACAGATCTACAATCCGCCTTGTTATCTGAAATTTATGGAACTATCCAGCCTGAAATTGTTCCCTAAGAGGTACCTAACGATATTCTACGCTGGATATTATATATATTGTGCAAATCGGAACTTCCCAGACTGGACTGCTGGGCTCTTTTGGCGGCTCTGGTGGTGAGAGAGCTCAGCACCCCCCCTGGGAAACCGGGTAAGCAGCGTACATCAAGACTACCTGCATTGAGAGCTGATTCAGAGCTCTTTATACTTTGCTTTGATTATGGGGGAACTCTTTTTAAGTCAGGTGCAGGCTATGTTTGCTGAGTTCGATCGGCACATGCATAGCCGATTTGACCGATTAATGGTTATTGCAGGATCGCAAACTGCTATCACGGATGACAAGTCCAATATGGCCGAAAGGAGTGATTGCCCCATGCAGCATGGCGATCTACAGACGCCTCGGTGCTGTGTGTCTATTCAGCATGAGAAGCAAACCGGCATGAACCCATTCGCAGCTGAATCCAGGAATACCGCACCAGACTCTGAGCTAAAGGCAACTCAGGCTGTCTTCTTTCCAGAAGAACAACTGTGCTTCTACATTCCCCAGAAAAACAGAGCGAGAGCTATAGGAAAGGATGTTTTGGTAAAGGAGGGCGACCCTATAGATTCTGTTGTCGACATAGAGAGCTCTGTGCTCACTCAGGCTACCACTGAAATAATAGCTGGAGAGAATCCTGAAATGGGAGCACATGGGCACATGCAGCATAGAAGTCTGAGAGGAAGGACGGATCCTGCTGTGATTCATTTATTGAATGGGTTGGGATTTTGCAGGTTCTGTAGAGCCGGCATCGGCTAGATTTATTCTCCTTGTTGTTGGGGTCTGAAACAGGTACACTTGAGAATGTATGGCCGACACTAAATATTTGCAGCTGGCAATTTGTTTGATCCGTTTTTACATGACTATGGGGGACGCATCTTTGTGTACATTAGCTTATATATGCTCCCCATACCTGTTCAGTTAAAAAATGCTGCGACCATTGCCCGAGGTTGCTTAATCTGAGAGTTCTGTGTTTAGAGCAATGTAATGATGGGAGTTACGGTTATGTACCATTGCTATATACATGGTTGTGAACCTTATTGTTATGTTTCATACAATATTATTGCTCTGTTCGCATGCCTGTATCTTTACAGCTAGAATTTGCTGTATGGGAAATGTTGGCTGTATTGTGATGCTATAGCCGTATACTACAGTTTATGTATTGAATGTCTGTGTCTGCTATATTACAGTTTTTTTCAGTGTATCTCTTTAGCCTCAGTGTAACTTTAACCCCAATGTAGTAAGGGAATTTCCCCCTGGGCATATAGCCATGGCTAACATTTTTGTGAGCTGCCGGGGATAACAATTTATTTTAGTTAGATTTGCAATATTGGCACCTTTTGACAGTAAGGTTTAGCTGTACAGACTATAATAAGGCTTCTCTTTCGTTACATTAATTTCATTGCAGAACCAAGCTAAATAATATATCATATTGGGCCTTTGTACTTCCTATATCTCTAGAGATCTTATGTAGAAGGTTCTTATTACTTGGGGCCCTACTATTTACTGTCTATTAAGCTCATTTACTGACTTGGGTACATGTAGTGCTCACAAAATGTTTCTAGAGAATGCTGCAACCACTGCAACAGCACAATTATAAAGCTTTATAACGTGATATTTTATAGTACCTAGCGGCCCAAGAGTGGCCTATAAAACTTATAAAATTTAAAAGTGTTTTTTTACATACATAACATTGTTTGCATATCTCTAAAGGCCCCATGACAGACTAAGAAGTACCCCCACCACCTACTGAGTTACATTAACATGTTTAGAAATCTAGGAGTGGCTTTTAGCTGTCTAGAGGATATGTATGTCTGTATGTATCTTTATCTGGGTTGCATTATTTAGCTTTATGTTCTGTTGTACATACTATGGCCATATAAAGGCCTGCCTTTTCCTCAATTGGAACTTCTGCCTGGAAATTAGGCCGCTCAGTTAGAGCATGTTACCTTAAAAATTTGATGTCCAAGCGAATCTATTTGCATGTTGTGAATTTATCCTCTGTGCCATAATGTTTGGTTATATATTTGAGCATAAGGTCCATGAGTGGCCTATCAGATTTAGAAGCAATTTAATTTTTTTTTAGAATAAATAGGGTGAGGGGCTATATATATTGATACCCATGTATTACTTGCTCCCCTTGTTGGTAGGGTGCCTTGAGACTGCATAATTTAAGCTCACTGAAATTACTTATTGTAGATTAACTTAGGCAGGCGCCATAGACGTAACATATTTCTACATTTCAGATTCTAATTTAGATTATCATATTTATTGGTAGTTATTTACGTTATGGACACACGATGACCTATGCCTTTTTCCTTAGAGATGGGATACGAAAGCCAGGTCTTATGCCTAACATTTGTTTTGTTTTGTTGTGTCCATGTCAACATATTTACATGTAAAATCTGAACTTGAATGCATCAACCTGTGAAGACGGAGCCATATCCTTTTTTATATATCCTGTTATAGAAAATATGGACAATTGTAGGCCTAACCACTCTTATTTGACATTTTTTCTTTTACTGATGTCAGGCCCAAGGACTGCGGCATATGTTTGGTATGTTAATTGTCCACATGAATATGTATAAAAGTAAAATGAGGTACTGGCTAGACAATTTCTCCTATAAGTTGAAACCAAAGTCTGGTTGATATGTATAAGACATGCCTCTTGTGTGAGATGCTTCAATATTATTGTTTGTCACATAGGCATGTTGCCATGTTGTTTTACAGTGTATGTTTATATTTGAATTTGTTACCTCAATAAAAATTATTTAAAAAAATAAATAAAAAAAAAATAAGCTTTTTCCTTTTTTTTTTCTTTTTCCTTTCCCTTCTGAGAAATACAGTTGAATGTGAACTAGGCGGGATATACATAAACCAAGATAAAATAACATAGGTAATTACAACACAAACATCCATCCGTTGCAACAATTGGGATCAAACCTGTCATCCCAACTAGCAATGTCCATCACCACTGTTCTGATTGTTATTATACGGCTTGTCCAGTGCTAGTCTCTTTTGTATGGAATCAACTGTATATTTAAGGGCATCAATAGCATAATGCGGTCCGCTGCACTTAGCTCCCCCACTCCGCTCACTGCCATCTGCAAGTGGGATTCCCCTCACATCCTAACCGACTCCCGTGCGTTCATAGTAGTGTGAGAGTGTCAGAATACAAAGAACCCGCAGGATTCGATGAGTAATGGGTGTCGGTGTGCAGCAAGTTAATAGGCCCGTATACGGACCCAAATCAGGTATGAGCTGCAACTGGTTCATCAGCTGTTGTGGATCTCTGTGCGGTGCTTTGCCCTGCGGCCAATATAAGACATGCGAAGTTGGATAGCAATCCAGGATCTTCAGAAGATCGGTGTAGGTCCAAACAGCGTTCGGTTCTGCCGACTGTCTTTTGTCCCACAGAACAGCCGTCTAACCGCTCCCCGCAAGAGCTGTTGCAAGTTCTCCCTTTAGCGGTTGTCTCAGATTGCGGTCAGAGTCGGCATCCAGTAAAATAGGTGTACTAGCGTTAGACGGTCCCTCTCTGTTACCTCTCGGGCCCAATTCATCGCCGTCCGGCCGTGTTGTGTCCCTGTGAAAATGGCGCCAAGGTAAGTTAGGCAACAGAGAGTCTTCCTTATCATGGGCAGGGGCAGTAATTAGCGGTAACTGAGGTCCCTGCAGGGATTGGATTGCTTCATGAAGCGCCCAGCAGGATTTCATGAGATTATTTAAATGTGGTAGGAAGACAGCTGCTAATTCTTTAGTAAGGGAGTCCATCCTGGGGGGTGGAAGACACTGTTGTTTGTGTCCCTTAGTTATATCTTTTTAATGCTTTCCGGGGGAGAGAAAGGTGTTCGTCCCTCTATCCACAAAGGTTCTCAGACACAGAAAATTGTCAAGAGAGACGCGGATGGCATCAGATTAAGGCTGCAAAAAGGTTGTTTTCAGAGAGCTTCATTGTCATGCTGCCATTTTGATGAGCCGCCCACCGGAAGTCCTCTCTAATTATCTTTTTATATTGGATGATTAGAATTTAAATTTAAAAAAGTTCTTGCTATTGGCTTGATCAAATCAGCCAGTAATGATTATCTGATTTGAAATCAGCCAATCGGAAGTAAGGGTACCTCTATATATATTGGGGTTCCGCGCTTCTGGGTTTCAGTGTGCGGCGGAGATTGCATGAAGACGAGGGCTCCCTGAAGAGAACCAAAGAAAATAAGATGCGGAGTGGAGGCAGCAGAAGAAGCTGCCAAAGTCTGCCTCTGCGAAGATGAGCCCCTGGCACCTGGAGCCTGGATGAAGAAGGGACCTGCCGGTGATGAAGATTGCAGAGCAGAGGTGGCGGAAGAGAGCACTGAAGTCCTCCTCCACCGCCATGAAGATGGCCCCCGGCACCTGGAGCCATGGATGAAGATGGGCCAGTGAAGGATCAAGAGAAGCTGGAGTCCCCATCAGATGTGAGTAACACTTTTGTTGCTGGTTAGGGTTTTTTTGGGAGGGTTTTTTTATTTTTTAGAATAGGCTTTGTTATTTATAACATTATTTCATAGCCTAGGATTTTAAAGTTAGATTTTTTTAATTTGGGGTGTTGGGGCTTTTGTAACTTTTCTCTTTTTTTTCTGCAAAAGAGCTGAGGGCAATGTCCTCTAAAAGGCTCTTTTAAGGGATATTGTAATTAATTTTAGGGTTTTTTGTTTATTTTGAGGGGGCTTTTTTTATTTTATTGGGTATGTAGTTTAGTGTTAGGTATAATTATTTTTTTATTTTGGATAATGTATTTTATTATTTTTTGTAACTTAGTTTTTTATTTAAAATTTTGTGTAACTTAGTGAGTTAGTTTATAGGAGGGGGTTAGTTTAAAAGGGGATTAGTTTAGAGGGGGGTTAGGTGTTAGGTAGAATAAGGTTAGGGGTTTTTTAATGTAATTTTTAAAGTTAGATTTTTTAATTTTAGTTTAGTTTAGAGAGGGGTTAGGTGTTAGAGTAGGGTTAGGTTTTGTTTGGGTTTTTTAGGTTTAGGGTCTTTTAATTTTGAATTTTTTAAGTTAGGTTTTAAAAAATATATTTTAACTTATGGGGTTTAGTTTAGAGGGGGCTATGTTAGTTTGCGTTTGGAGTTCATAGCGGCATAGGGGGTTAATAGGTAGAACTTGCTGTGGATATGTGGCGGCATAGGGGGTTATTACTTACCACTTGCAGTGGGTTCAGGGCTGGAAAGGGGGTTAATAGTTAGCACTTGCGGTGGGTATGTGGCGGCATAGGAGTTAATAGTTAGCACTTGCGGTGGGTTCATGGTGGCATAGGGGGTTAATAGTTAGCACATGCAGTGAGGGTGTGGCAGCATAGGGGGTTCATAGTTAGCACTTGCGGTGGGTTCATGGCAGCATAGGGGGTTAATAGTTAGCACTTGTGGGTGGTATGTGGTGGCATAGGGGGTTATTACTTACCACTTGCAGTGGGTTCAGGGCTGGAAAGGGGGTTAATAGTTAGCACTTGCGGTGGGTATGTGGCGGCATAGGAGTTAATAGTTAGCACTTGCGGTGGGTTCATGGTGGCATAGGGGGTTAATAGTTAGCACATGCAGTGAGGGTGTGGCAGCATAGGGGGTTCATAGTTAGCACTTGCAGTGGGTTCATGGCAGCAAAGGGGGTTAATAGTTAGCACTTGTGGTGGGTATGTGGCGGCATAGGGGGTTAATAGATAGAACTTGCGGTGGGTTCATGGTTGCATAGGGTGTTAATAATTAGCACTTGTGGTGGGTAAATGGCGGCAGGGCTGCCACTAGAAATTTCGGGCCCCTGACTTAACCATTGATCAGCCCCCCCCCTTGATATGTACAATTTTTTACCAAGTGACTAAAACGTATAGGCACTTTATTCTTAAGTGTAGTCAAACTTGGAAATGTTTTAAAGTAGGTAGTAACACACAAACACAGAATCACACAGACACACTCATACACTGAAACACACATACTCACACATAAGAATTCACACACAAACAATCTCAGACAGACACCCAAACACTCAGCACTTGTTTAGATTGACCTGACAAGTTATGAGGTAGAGTACAGTTTTGTCAAAAAAGGAGATTTACAAAACAAAATATGGAGTTCTGATTATCTTTTTTTCAAGGAAGGATGCCAACTTAATGATGACAACAGCATGCAGTGGCTGAAAGGAAGGGCCCTAAACTGCCTAAACAATAATTTAAAGGTTAAATGGTGGATTGGTGACTTCCAGAAAGGTCTCATTAGTCTTAAAGTCTGTAGAAATAAGTCTGTGAATAATCAGTAGTAAGGTCAAAATGTCCTAAAAAGGAACAGACAATGGAGACACACAAACTCAAACTTGCACACACACCAAAGGAAACACTGACAGAGACAGCCTCATAAAACACACAAAGACATACACATACAGAGAGACAACCACATAAAATACAGAAAGACATTCATACATACACACTCTCGCAGGGACACCCACAGAAAATGCACAGACATACACACACCCTAACTGAGACATCCACAGAAAACACACAAAGACATACACATACCCTCACAGAGACACCCACAGAAAACACGGACCAACATACATACACATACACCCTCACAGAGACATCCACAGAAAACATAGACATACACACCCACCCTCACAGAGGCATGCAGAGAAAATACACAAAGGCAAACATACACACACCCTCACAGAGACACCCATAGAAAAGCTCAAAGACATATGCACACACCCTCACAGACATTCACTCATAGAGATACAAACCAAAGCACAAAGACATAAACACAGGCACCCACAGAAACGCTCACAGGAGGAAACATGCATGCACCTTGCATCCCCTTAATCAACAGTGTGTGACATGCATGATAAAAAAATTGCAGAAATTAGGAGATCACTTTTTAAATATTTATATTTGTAAATGTGTAAGCAAAAATAATTCTGTGAATTCAAAATTGTACATTAATGATCTGGGTAGATGGCTAAATGAAGAAAAGTACTTTTAAAAGGTTGACATATGTTTGTTTTTTCCCCATGTTCCCCAACACTTCAAATATAGTGTACAAATGTTCCCATCTGTCAGCTGTACTTATGGATTTTGAAAATGCTGTACTCTATATGGTCTTGGTGGAACCATAAGCTGTGGTACTCATACCATTAGATCTGGTTAAATGCAGGATTTAGGCTTGTTGGCATGTATTTCAAAATCAAGTCAGCTGTAGTGTAAACTGAACAGTTTTAAGTTAACCTGTCTCATTTCAAACACTGAGCAATCTTACCGCTAGATTTGGAGTTTTGTCGGTAACGACCCGAAAAACTAACGCCGGCTTTTTTCTGGCCGCACCATAAAAATAACTCTGGTATTGAGAGTCCACATAAAGGCTGCGTTAGGCTCCAAAAAAGGAGCGTAGAGCATTTTTAACGCAGCTTCAACTCTCGATACCAGAGTTGCTTACGGACGCGGCCAGCCTCAAAAACGTGCTTGTGCACGATTCCCCCATAGGAAACAATGGGGCTGTTTGAGCTGAAAAAAACCCAAACACCTGCAAAAAAGCCGCGTTCAGCTCCTAACGCAGCCCCATTGTTTGCTATGCGGTAACCCTTCCTACGTCTGCACTTAACACTCTAACATGTACCCCGAGTCTAAACACCCCTAACCTTACACTTATTAACCCCTAATCTGCCGCCCCCCGCTATCGCTGACCCCTGCATATTATTATTAACCCCTAATCTGCCGCTCCGTAAACCGCCGCTACTTACATTATACCTATGTACCCCTAATCTGCTGCCCTAACATCGCCGACCCCTATATTATATTTATTAACCCCTAATCTGCCCCCCACAACGTCGCCTCCACCTGCCTACACTTATTAACCCCTAATCTGCCGACCGGACCTGAGCGCTACTATAATAAAGTTATTAACCCCTAATCCGCCTCACTAACCCTATCATAAATAGTATTAACCCCTAATCTGCCCTCCCTAACATCGCCGACACCTAACTTCAAACATTAACCCCTAATCTGCCGACTGGAGCTCACCGCTATTCTAATAAATATCCCCAACACTTCAAATATAGTGTACAAATGTTCCCATCTGTCAGCTGTACTTATGGATTTTGAAAATGCTGTACTCTATATGGTCTTGGTGGAACCATAAGCTGTGGTACTCATACCATTAGATCTGGTTAAATGCAGGATTTAGGCTTGTTGGCATGTATTTCAAAATCAAGTCAGCTGTAGTGTAAACTGAACAGTTTTAAGTTAACCTGTCTCATTTCAAACACTGAGCAATCTTACCGCTAGATTTGGAGTTTTGTCGGTAACGACCCGAAAAACTAACGCCGGCTTTTTTCTGGCCGCACCATAAAAATAACTCTGGTATTGAGAGTCCACATAAAGGCTGCGTTAGGCTCCAAAAAAGGAGCGTAGAGCATTTTTAACGCAGCTTCAACTCTCGATACCAGAGTTGCTTACGGACGCGGCCAGCCTCAAAAACGTGCTTGTGCACGATTCCCCCATAGGAAACAATGGGGCTGTTTGAGCTGAAAAAAACCCAAACACCTGCAAAAAAGCCGCGTTCAGCTCCTAACGCAGCCCCATTGTTTGCTATGCGGTAACCCTTCCTACGTCTGCACTTAACACTCTAACATGTACCCCGAGTCTAAACACCCCTAACCTTACACTTATTAACCCCTAATCTGCCGCCCCCGCTATCGCTGACCCCTGCATATTATTATTAACCCCTAATCTGCCGCTCCGTAAACCGCCGCTACTTACATTATACCTATGTACCCCTAATCTGCTGCCCTAACATCGCCGACCCCTATATTATATTTATTAACCCCTAATCTGCCCCCCACAACGTCGCCTCCACCTGCCTACACTTATTAACCCCTAATCTGCCGACCGGACCTGAGCGCTACTATAATAAAGTTATTAACCCCTAATCCGCCTCACTAACCCTATCATAAATAGTATTAACCCCTAATCTGCCCTCCCTAACATCGCCGACACCTAACTTCAAACATTAACCCCTAATCTGCCGACTGGAGCTCACCGCTATTCTAATAAATATCCCCAACACTTCAAATATAGTGTACAAATGTTCCCATCTGTCAGCTGTACTTATGGATTTTGAAAATGCTGTACTCTATATGGTCTTGGTGGAACCATAAGCTGTGGTACTCATACCATTAGATCTGGTTAAATGCAGGATTTAGGCTTGTTGGCATGTATTTCAAAATCAAGTCAGCTGTAGTGTAAACTGAACAGTTTTAAGTTAACCTGTCTCATTTCAAACACTGAGCAATCTTACCGCTAGATTTGGAGTTTTGTCGGTAACGACCCGAAAAACTAACGCCGGCTTTTTTCTGGCCGCACAATAAAAATAACTCTGGTATTGAGAGTCCACATAAAGGCTGCGTTAGGCTCCAAAAAAGGAGCGTAGAGCATTTTTAACGCAGCTTCAACTCTCGATACCAGAGTTGCTTACGGACGCGGCCAGCCTCAAAAACGTGCTTGTGCACGATTCCCCCATAGGAAACAATGGGGCTGTTTGAGCTGAAAAAAACCCAAACACCTGCAAAAAAGCCGCGTTCAGCTCCTAACGCAGCCCCATTGTTTGCTATGCGGTAACCCTTCCTACGTCTGCACTTAACACTCTAACATGTACCCCGAGTCTAAACACCCCTAACCTTACACTTATTAACCCCTAATCTGCCGCCCCCGCTATCGCTGACCCCTGCATATTATTATTAACCCCTAATCTGCCGCTCCGTAAACCGCCGCTACTTACATTATACCTATGTACCCCTAATCTGCTGCCCTAACATCGCCGACCCCTATATTATATTTATTAACCCCTAATCTGCCCCCCACAACGTCGCCTCCACCTGCCTACACTTATTAACCCCTAATCTGCCGACCGGACCTGAGCGCTACTATAATAAAGTTATTAACCCCTAATCCGCCTCACTAACCCTATCATAAATAGTATTAACCCCTAATCTGCCCTCCCTAACATCGCCGACACCTAACTTCAAACATTAACCCCTAATCTGCCGACTGGAGCTCACCGCTATTCTAATAAATGTATTAACCCCTAAAGCTAAGTCTAACCCTAACACTAACACCCCCCTAAGTTAAATATAATTTAAATCTAACAAAATTAATTAACTCTTATTAAATAAATTATTCCTATTTAAAGCTAAATACTTACCTGTAAAATAAATCCTAATATAGCTACAATATAAATTATAATTATATTATAGCTATTTTAGGATTTATATTTATTTTACAGGTAACTTTGTATTTATTTTAACCAGGTACAATAGCTATTAAATAGTTAAGAACTATTTAATAGCTAAAATAGTTAAAATAATTACAAATTTACCTGTAAAAGAAATCCTAACCTAAGTTACAAATAAACCTAACACTAGACTATCAATAAATTAATTAAATAAACTACCTACAATTACCTACGATTAACCTAACACTACACTATCAATAAATTAATTAAATACAATTGCTACAAATAAATACAATTAAATAAACTAGCTAAAGTACAAAAAATAAAAAAGAACTAAGTTACAAAAAATAAAAAAATATTTACAAACATAAGAAAAATATTACAACAATTTTAAACGAATTACACCTATTCTAAGCCCCCTAATAAAATAACAAAGCCCCCCAAAATAAAAAAATGCCCTACCCTATTCTAAATTACTAAAGTTCAAAGCTCTTTTACCTTACCAGCCCTGAACAGGGCCCTTTGTGGGGCATGCCCCAAGAAATACAGCTCTTTTGCCTGTAAAAAAAAACATACAATACCCAAGCCCCCCAACATTACAACCCACCACCCACATACCCCTAATCTAACCCAAACCCCCCTTAAATAAACCTAACACTAAGCCCCTGAAGATCATCCTACCTTGTCTTCACCTCACCGGGTATCACACCGATCCGTCCAGAAGAGCTCCTCCGATGTCCTGATCCAAGCCCAAGCGGGGGGCTGAAGAGGTCCATGATCCGGCTGAAGTCTTCATCCAAGCGGGGCAGAAGAGGTCTTCCATCCGACTGAAGTCTTCATCCAAGCGGCATCCATCCGGAGCGAAGCGGCAGCATCCTGAAGACCTCCACCGCGGAACATCCATCCTGTCCGACGACTGAACGACGAATGACGGTTCCTTTAAATGACGTCATCCAAGATGGCGTCCCTCGAATTCCGATTGGCTGATAGGATTCTATCAGCCAATCGGAATTAAGGTAGGAATATTCTGATTGGCTGATGGAATCAGCCAATCAGAATCAAGTTCAATCCGATTGGCTGATCCAATCAGCCAATCAGATTGAGCTTGCATTCTATTGGCTGATCGGAACAGCCAATAGAATGCGAGCTCAATCTGATTGGCTGATCGGATCAGCCAATCGGATTGAACTTGATTCTGATTGGCTGATTCCATCAGCCAATCAGAATATTCCTACCTTAATTCCGATTGGCTGATAGAATCCTATCAGCCAATCGGAATTCGAGGGACGCCATCTTGGATGACGTCATTTAAAGGAACCGTCATTCGTCGTTCAGTCGTCGGCCAGGATGGATGTTCCGCGGTGGAGGTCTTCAGGATGCTGCCGCTTCCCTTCCGGATGGATGCCGCTTGGATGAAGACTTCAATCGGATGGAAGACCTCTTCTGCCCCGCTTGGATGAAGACTTCAGCCAGATCATGGACCTCTTCAGCCCCCCGCTTGGGCTTGGATCAGGACATCGGAGGAGCTCTTCTGGACGGATCGGTGTGATACCCGGTGAGGTGAAGACAAGGTAGGATGATCTTCAGGGGCTTAGTGTTAGGATTATTTAAGGGGGGTTTGGGTTAGATTAGGGGTATGTGGGTGGTGGGTTGTAATGTTGGGGGGCTTGGGTATTGTATGTTTTTTTTTACAGGCAAAAGAGCTGTATTTCTTGGGGCATGCCCCGCAAAGGGCCCTGTTCAGGGATGGTAAGGTAAAAGAGCTTTGAACTTTAGTAATTTAGAATAGGGTAGGGCATTTTTTTATTTTGGGGGGCTTTGTTATTTTATTAGGGGGCTTAGAGTAGGTGTAATTAGTTTAAAATTGTTGTAATATTTTTCTTATGTTTGTAAATATTTTTTTATTTTTTGTAACTTAGTTCTTTTTTATTTTTTATACTTTAGCTAGTTTATTTAATTGTATTTATTTGTAGCAATTGTATTTAATTAATTTATTGATAGTGTAGTGTTAGGTTAATTGTAGATAATTGTAGGTAGTTTATTTAATTAATTTATTGATAGTCTAGTGTTAGGTTTAATTGTAACTTAGGTTAGGATTTCTTTTACAGGTAAATTTGTAATTATTTTAACTATTTTAGCTATTAAATAGTTCTTAACTAATGGTTAAAATAAATACAAAGTTACCTGTAAAATAAATATTAATCCTAAAATAGCTATAATATAATTATAATTTATATTGTAGCTATATTAGGATTTATTTTACAGGTAAGTATTTAGCTTTAAATAGGAATAATTTATTTAATAAGAGTTAATTAATTTCGTTAGATTTAAATTATATTTAATTTAGGGGGGTGTTAGTATTAGGGTTAGACTTAGCTTTAGGGGTTAATACATTTATTAGAATAGCGGCGAGATTCGGTCGGCAGATTAGGGGTTAATAATTGAAGTTAGGTGTCGGCGATGTTAGGGAGGGCAGATTAGGGGTTAATACTATTTATTATAGGGTTAGTGAGGCGGATTAGGGGTTAATAACTTTATTATAGTAGCGCTCAGGTCCGGTCGGCAGATTAGGGGTTAATAAGTGTAGGCAGGTGGAGGCGACGTTGAGGGGGGCAGATTAGGGGTTAATAAATATAATATAGGGGTCGGCGGTGTTAGGGGCAGCAGATTAGGGGTACATAAGGATAACGTAGGTAGCGGCGCTTTGCGGTCGGCAGATTAGGGGTTAATAAGTGTAGGCAGGTGGAGGCGACGTTGTGGGGGGCAGGTTAGGGGTTAATAAATATAATACAGGGGTCGGCGGTGTTAGGGGCAGCAGATTAGGGGTACATAAGTATAACGTAGGTGGCGGTCGGCAGATTAGGGGTTAAAAAATTTTTTTCGAGTGTCGGCGATGTGGGGGGACCTCGGTTTAGGGGTACATAGGTAGTTTAATAGCTAAAATAGTAAAAATAATTACAAATTTACCTGTAAAAGAAATCCTAACCTAAGTTACAATTAAACCTAACACTAGACTATCAATAAATTAATTAAATAAACTACCTACAATTATCTACAATTAACCTAACACTAAACTATCAATAAATTAATTAGGGTGTTAGTGTACTTTAGAGCACAGTAGTTAAGAGCTTTATAAACCGGCGTTAGCCCAGAAAGCTCTTAACTACTGACTTTTTTCCTGCGGCTGGAGTTTTGTCGTTAGATGTCTAACGCTCACTTCAGAAACGACTCTAAATACCGGAGTTATAAAAATCCCATTGAAAAGATAGGATACGCAATTTACGTAAGGGGATCTGCGGTATGGAAAAGTCGCGGCTGGAAAGTGAGCGTTAGACCCTATTTTGAGTGACTCCAAATATCGGCGGTAGCCTAAAACCAGCGTTAGGAGCCTCTAACGCTGGTTTTCACGGCTACCGCCAAACTCCAAATCTAGGCCCAAGTCTGAGAGTATAATTTTCTGCAGATGTAAAAATCTTAGATAAAATGCCTCCTTGCATCTGGAAATCTTTATTTGTTTTCTTTATTTGTATTTTTTCTTATATAGGATTGTAGAGTGCGGATATGTAGATTGGTGGATGGGGTTTGTGTGGATCTGTATGAGTGCATAAAAAATGCATATCTGCCAAAAGAGCACCTACCATATGTGTATTGAGGAGGAAACATTTCTGCATGGTTTTAAAAAAAGAATTTCTACAGCATTGTCAAATAATCATAAATACACTGCTGCTAAAAAATATTTTTTTTATGGACCCCTGGTCCCACTATACAACTACTACCACACTGAAGTTACAATCTTAACCTCTTAAGGACATATGACGGAATTTTTCCGTCATAAAACAATTGAGCAAACTGAAAGCTGTGTCCTTAAAGGGTTAAATTGCACAAAGAAATAAAAAACATTTGCTAAGTCCTACCTTCTCTGCAAATGAAAGTGATCTGCCGTCTGACTCACACACTGTAGAAACATAAGTGCCAAGTCTGTCTCACACTGTGCATAATGCTAATACTTTACTCCTTGTAATAACATTTCCCATGCTCAATTAGAACTCTGCTGTAGTACCCACTGGTGGCTGCCAAAATGTAAAAAAAAAAATATTTTTTTTTTAGTTCTAGCCTCATGGGGCCCCCCTGGCTCACTGGGCCCCTGACAGGAGTCACCCCTGTCACCCCCTGATGGCGGCCCTGTATGGCGGCATAGGTTTTAATAGATTTTATTCTTTGCTGCACTGAAAGTTCTATTAACAGTTTTGTTAGCAACATTACACAACCTTTCAGATCCACTTTAGAGCTTTAATTGAAAATATTAAATATAAAATGCAAAAAAGTATGTAGTTAAAGGGCCATTATAGTGTTAAATGACGTGCTCTGATTCCCTAGAGCATGCTATTTCTAAAATGAATTATGCTGTAAAGCGCTTAAAGACATATTTAGAGCCCAATGATCTAAAAGTCTCTGGGCTGGTGAGATTATTAAAGAATGCTCACCGGTACTTTTATTTCCCTGGTGGAATAATCATCTAAAGCCACTTTTTACCCTGAACACAGAGTGTCTTGCTAAGGGGTGTAGAATGAATTTTCGTATGAAAAGTGCACAATTGCATTTGTATTTTATACATCATACAAAACGAAAAACTGAACCAATAAATAAGCAGGGAAAAATTGTATTGTTAAGGTGCATCAAAAATCGTAAAGAAATTTTTCACCAAAAATCGTATTTTATAAAAAAATGTAAAATTTGTATATAAGTTATACATATTGAATATGCACAGTGTAAATCATAATTTTAGTACATTGGATGTGTAAAACAAAGCAAGAAATATGTACTTAAAAGTACAATATACAAAGCATATGTGTTGTTTTTTTCCGTAAAATGGGCTGAACATGAGCATTTCATAGGGGTATATGACATTGTCTCTCTAATCCCAGCATAATTCTGTAAAGATTTTTGCACTACACAGAGTTTTTTTTTTCTCAGCAACTGAAGGTGGGAAGATTTTCTCAAAACACTCAAAATACTTATAACCCTAATAGACAAACACAAGCATGCACAAAATACTTATAACCCTAATAGACAAACACAAGCATGCACAAAATACTTATAACCCTAATAGACAAACACAAGCATGCACAAAATACTTATAACCCTAATAGACAAACACAAGCATGCACAAAATACTTATAACCCTAATAGACAAACACAAGCATGCACACAATACTTATAACCCTAATAGACAAACACAAGCATGCACACAATATGGGCAATAGAATTATATTATTATTATATTGGCTGCAGGATTTCATTTTAAAATTGCACCCCCAGCTCACTGCCAACTTTGCTCCATGGTGTCCCTTTTCAGCGAGCTCCCTTACTTTCCATAGGAGACATTTTGCCACTCGCAGGGACTGTCCCTTTTTTACGATAATTCAACCAGGACAGCCCCTGCGAGGGTCGGTGAGAAAAACCATGTCTGAAATTGCAAGGTTTAGATAATTGGGCCCTTAACCCCTTAATGACAACTGACGTACCAGGTACGTCCTGCAAAAACTTGCAGTTAGTGACAATGGACGTACCTGGTACGTCAGTTGTCTAAGAGAGTGCTGGAAGCGATCGCAATCGCTTCCAGCAGCTCTCAGGGTATTGCAGTGATGCCTCGATATTGAGGCATCCTGCAATACCCTTTAAAAAGCATCCGATGCAGAGAGAGCCACTCTGTGGCCCTCTCTGCACCGGTAGCGATGGGGCCGTTCTTTGGTGGGTGGGAGCTTACAGGGAGGAGGGTGGGCGGCCCATCGCTACCCGGCATCCGGTTCCTTCAAGTGCATTGTGCACGCCGGATGCCGGGAGCGTGCGGGGGGGGGCTGCGTGCACGCGCGCGCGTGTGTGTGTGTGTGCGCGCGCGCAGCAATCACTGGCTGCCACCAATGAATTTTGTTAAGAGGGAGGGGGGCAGCAAACTATAATTTTTTTTTAATAATAATAGGATCTGGTAGGGTTAGGGGGGTGGGGGTACTGGGGGGGGCAGCTACACTACAGAAAAAATTAAAAAAAAAACATTTAAAAATAAAAAAAAAACACTTTATTTTTTGGGGAAAACTGGGTACTGGCAGACAGCTGCCAGTACCCAAGATGGTGGCAATTAGGTAGGTGGGGAGGGTTAGAGAGGTGTTTGGGGGGGATCAGGGAGGTTGGGGGTTAAGGCAGGGGTCCATCACAGCTGAATAATTAAAAAAAAACAAAAAACAAAAAAAAAAACACCTTTTATTTTAGTACTGGCAGACTTTCTGCCAGTACTTAAGATGGCGGGGACAATTGTGGGGTGGGGGAGGGAAGAGAGCTGTCTGGGAGGGATCAGGGGGTGGGATGTGTCAGGTGGGAGGCTAATCTCTACACTAAAGCTAAAATTAACCCTGCAAGCTCTCTACAAGCTACCTAATTAACCCCTTCACTGCTGGGCTTAATACAAGTGTGGTGCGCAGCAGCATTTAGCGGCCTCCTAATTGCCAAAAAGCAACGCCAAAGCAATATATGTCTGCTATTTCTGAACAAAGGAGATCCCAGAGAAGCATTTACAACCATTTGTGCCATAATTGCACAAGCTGTTTGTAAATAATTTAAGTGAGAAACCTAAAATTGTGAAAAATTTCACTTTTTTTTTTATTTG
Organism: Bombina bombina; assembly: GCF_027579735.1. Lineage (NCBI taxonomy): Eukaryota > Metazoa > Chordata > Amphibia > Anura > Bombinatoridae > Bombina > Bombina bombina. Next base: position 88,883,417 of record NC_069506.1, on the reverse strand, counting down.
CTCGCATTTGGCGGTGAAATGGTGGCATGAAATATACCAAAATGGGCCTAGATCAATACTTTGGGTTGTCTACTACACTACACTAAAGCTAAAATTAACCCTTCAAGGTCCCTACAAGATCCCTAATTAACCCCTTCACTGCTGGGCATAATACACGTGTGGTGCGCAGCTGCATTTAGCGGCCTTCTAATTACCAAAAAGCAACGCCAAAGCCATATATGTCTGCTATTTCTGAACAAAGGGGATCCCAGAGAAGCATTTACAACCATTTGTGCCATAATTGCACAAACTGTTTGTAAATAATTTCAGTGAGAAACCTAAAGTTTGTGACAAAATTTGTGAAAAAGTGAACAATTTTTTTTATTTGCTCGCATTTGGCAGTGAAATGGTGGCATGAAATATACCAAAATGGGCATAAATCAATACTTTGGGTTGTCTTCTAAAAAAAAATATATACATGTCAAGGGATATTCAGGGATTCCGGACAGATATCAGTGTTCCAATGTAACTAGCGCTAATTTTGAAAAAAAGTGGTTTGGAAATAGCAAAGTTCTACTTGTACTTATTGCCCTATAACTTGCAAAAAAAGCAAACAACATGTAACCATTGGGTATTTCTAAACTCAGGACAAAATTTAGAAACTATTTAGCATGGGTGTTTTTTGGTGGTTGTAGATGTGTAACAGATTTTGGAGGTCAAAGTTAGAAAAAGTGTGTTTTTTTTCCATTTTTTCCTCATATTTTATATATTTTTTATATTAAATTATAAGATGTGATGAAAAAAATGGTATCTTTAGAAAGTCCATTTAATGGCGAGAAAAACGGTATATAATATGTGTGGGTACAGTAAATGAGTAAGAGGAAAATTACAGCTAAACACAAACACTGCAGAAATTTAAAAATAGCCATTGTCATTAAGGGTAAGAAAACTGAAAAATGGTCCGGTCATTAAGGGGTTAAAGGGACATGAAACCCAATTTTTTTTCTTTCATGATTTAGATAAAGAATGCAATTTTAAACAACTTTCTAATTTACTTCTTTTATCTAATTTGCTTCATTCTATTGATATTCTTTGCTGAAAAGCATATCTAGATATGCTCAGTAGCTGCTGGTAGATGCACATAGGTGCCTCGTGTGATTGGCTCACCCATGTGCATTGCTATTTCTTCAACAAAGGATATCTAAAGAATGAAGCAAATTAGATAATAGAAGTAATTTGGAAAGTTATATAAAATTGTATTTTCTATCTGAATCATGAAAGAAAATGTTTGGGTTTAGTGTCCCTTTAATGTCTTGCTCAGGACCCACAGAGCACTGCTAGTCCCAAGTGGAAACTGCATCTTATCCAATCAGCAGCACTAGTTTCAAGCATGGCCCAGCTGTGTGATTAGCACTGCTTCCTGGACCAGCAGAAGTTTCAGCTCGGGACCAACAGTGCTCAGCAGGTCCCAAGTTGCACTTTATTTATGTGATTAACCACTTTGCGGGGGTTAAACACTTAACATTACAGCGTCGCTAATACAAACAGTAGATACTCTAACAGAATAGCGAATGTAATTTTAACACTATAATGGCCCTTTAAAATTACAAGTATGCTTGTTATTCATTTGAACATCAATTAATAATATGTTATTGCTTCCTTACTGAAAATCTACACTAAACAAAGAAGATGGTGGCCTTGTTTACAGTATAAAAGTTGCAGTTATCTTTTTATTACAGTCTATAAATGGGTAAAGTCCTTGTTTAAGTTTCCAATTTTCATAAAAAAAACAATGTTGTAATAGTTTAATTAGTTCTTAATAACTAGCCAAGGTTTGTTTTGTTACAGTTTAATAGAGCACTGAAATAGTTTTTCCTAGATCAGAGCAGGTGCTCTGTGAACAGTTAGATGATAGATCTGCTATAACCAAACAAACCAAACAAAAGAAAACAAACAATAGCCAATCAGCATTAGCAGTGCTCAGGTAATGATTTGCCTTTGCTGTGAACTCATGGGATTTCACTGAAATCTCATGAGATTTCATTGAATTTACTTAAACTGAATAGGAAAATAACATGACTGTGCATGCATATGACAGATGCACACTCCCTAGCTTGTCCTGTGACATGTATCCTGGCTGGCTGCTTAAAGTCTACTTAGGAAATTTCAGGTAAAATAACTTCCTTTTTTACATAGAGATGTTCAGGTGATATTTTCTAGTCAGCTTTTTACAGCCATGCTGCATCACTTTCATGTACTTCAACATTTGGGTATCATGTCCCTTTAAGAAGCACACCACTGCATTCTGAATTGTGTGTGCAAAGTTTCATGAGAGATGTTGTACTTCACTGGATTAAAAAATATCTCTGCAGCTTGAGAAATTAAGACCTTAGACCCTATAAAGTAGTAAGTGCTGCCATGTTGTTATCTGGGGTTTAAAAGCATGATCTACTTATGTTATCCACTCTGCATAGACAAGTTCAAAATGTACCTAATAAAGAATCAATTTCAAAGGGTTTTATCTCCTTTTATTAATTAGTCACTTTACTTTTTGCTTCACCAAACATTCTATTATCAGTTTTTACAGGCTTTTAAATCCACTCTATAATTCTATTGAAAATATCACTATTAAAAATTCAAGGTAAACTAAATAAAAAAAAAAGTGCATACTAGTTAAGATTACAAGAATAATTGGTATTCATTTAAATATAATTTAATAATTGGTTACTTATTCCATCCCTAATAAATTATACTCTAAACAAAGATGGACTTGTTTACAACATAAAAGCTGCAAGTTAGCTATTTTATATGGGTAACAAAGTCCTTATTCCACTTTCTGTTACAAAGCTATGTTTTAGTACACCGGTTCTTATTAACTCCATTATTGGCACTGAAGCATAACAAATTGTTTATAGTTTCTGCTACTGGTATAACATTAATGGAGTAATGAAAAATATGATTTATTGGCTTATTTAGGTCATCCCTAATAGTAATGGTGATAACCGGAAGCACTTGACCCCCGGGGGGGGGGGGGGGGGTTCCTTCTTTAAAGCATCCTTTCTGAATCAGTATTTCACCCATAAACAATAAAGGAGAGTATGTGACCCTCTTTTGGACATGAAAGGTTTAATGAAAAGGAGAATCCCTCAAGTGCCCGTTTGCTAACAGGATATTTTTAAATTGGGTAATTCACTTTTTCTTGTGAGGGGTATTGTGTGTGTATTGTATGCTGTTTTTAGGGTAAAGGGACTATTTTGGGGTCACTTGCTTCCCTATAGTAAATCCATTAGATACAATAAATGACTACTAGCCTCCTCCTCTTCCTTTTTTTTTTTTGTGTGTGTGCACTGCCTTTTTATGGCAATCGCCTACTAATGACAGATATGAGACCTGGTTTCTAGTTCGCCAGGTAATCACTGTTTTTAAGTGTATTAATCTGCTTTCTAGGTGGATACATGACTTCTCCCCTTTTGAGGTCACTTGTCTGCATAGCACAGAGATCATAATTGTGGTGCCTGTGCTTGGGCAGTACACAAAAAATGAGACAAGCAGTCAGTTGCAAATGGTATAGGGAGGAGATTGTCAGACATAAAATTTTTTTTTTTTAATTTTTTTTAGCATTTGATGCTCATTTTAAAAGACAAGCCACTTTTCAGCCAAGGTGTCATACCCATGGCAACAGCAATCTGATGGAGTGTGAAGTTTTCTCTCTCTAATCCCCACAACTGGGCGATGAAATGGCAAACTAAAAGAATTTCCTTAAAGTGCAAAATCCTGCTCACTAATAGGGTTCCAGGCATTCCACAAAAGTGGACACTACTCTCCAAAGTGCACCCAGGGGAAGTGGCCCCAGTTTACCAATAGGCTTGCAAGCAGCCCGGGAAAGTGGCCCCTGCTCGCCAATAGGCACACAGGCACCCCAGGAAAGTGGTCCCTGCTCAGCAAAACACACCCAAGCACCCTGAGAAAGTGACTCCTGCTTACCAATAGGTGTGCAGGCATCACAGGAATGTGGCTCCTACTCACCAAGCACCCCAGGAAAGTAGCCCCCTGCAATCCAATAGCTGCCCAGACACCCCAGGTAGCTTTGCAAATAGTTGCAAAGGTACCCTGAAAAAGTGTCCACTTCCAGCTAAAAGGCTCCCAGGCATTCCCAGAAAGTTGCCCCTGCTCACCAAAACACACCCAAGCATCAAGGGAAAGTGGCCCCTGCTTTCCAATAGGCTCACAGGCACCCCAGACAAGTGGTCACCACTAGCCATTAGTTGTCCAGACACCCCAGGAAAGTGGCCACTGCTCGCCCAATAGGTGCACTGGCCCCCTGAGAATGTGGCCACTGATAGATATAAGGCTCCAGGGCATTCCAGGAGAGTGGCCCCTGCTTGCCAATAGACTCCCAGGCAACCCAGAAAAGTATCCCCTGCTCACCAATAGGCATCCTGCACTGCAATCCAGGATCTTCAGAAGATCGGTGTAGGTCCAAACAGCGTTCGGTTCTGCCGACTGTCTTTTGTCCCACAGAACAGCCGTCTAACCGCTCCCCGCAAGAGCTGTTGCAAGTTCTCCCTTTAGCGGTTGTCTCAGATTGCGGTCAGAGTCGGCATCCAGTAAAATAGGTGTACTAGCGTTAGACGGTCCCTCTCTGTTACCTCTCGGGCCCAATTCATCGCCGTCCGGCCGTGTTGTGTCGCTGTGAAAATGGCGCCAAGGTAAGTTAGGCAACAGAGAGTCTTCCTTATCATGGGCAGGGGCAGTAATTAGCGGTAACTGAGGTCCCTGCAGGGATCGGATTGCTTCATGAAGCGCCCAGCAGGATTTCATGAGATTATTTAAATGTGGTAGGAAGACAGCTGCTAATTCTTTAGTAAGGGAGTCCATCCTGGGGGGTGGAAGACACCGTTGTTTGTGTCCCTTAGTTATATCTTTTTAATGCTTTCCGGGGGAGAGAAAGGTGTTCGTCCCTCTATCCACAAAGGTTCTCAGACACAGAAAATTGTCAAGAGAGACGCAGATGGCATCAGATTAAGGCTGCAAAAAGGTTGTTTTCAGAGAGCTTCATTGTCATGCTGCCATTTTGATGAGCCGCCCACCGGAAGTCCTCTCTAATTATCTTTTTATATTGGATGATTAGAATTTAAATTTAAAAAAGTTCTTGCTATTGGCTTGATCAAATCAGCCAGTAATGATTATCTGATTTGAAATCAGCCAATCGGAAGTAAGGGTACCTCTATATATATTGGGGTTCCGCGCTTCTGGGTTTCAGTGTGCGGCGGAGATTGCATGAAGACGAGGGCTCCCTGAAGAGAACCAAAGAAAATAAGATGCGGAGTGGAGGCAGCAGAAGAAGCTGCCAAAGTGTGCCTCTGCGAAGATGAGCCCCTGGCACCTGGAGCCTGGATGAAGAAGGGACCTGCCGGTGATGAAGATTGCAGAGCAGAGGTGGCGGAAGAGAGCACTGAAGTCCTCCTCCACCGCCATGAAGATGGCCCCCGGCACCTGGAGCCATGGGTGAAGATGGGCCAGCGAAGGATCAAGAGGAGCTGGAGTCCCCATCAGATGTGAGTAACACTTTTGTTGCTGGTTAGGGTTTTTTTTGGGAGGGTTTTTTTATTTTTTAGAATAGGCTTTGTTATTTATAACATTATTTCATAGCCTAGGATTTTAAAGTTAGATTTTTTTAATTTGGGGGGTTGGGGCTTTTGTAACTTTTCTCTTTTTTTTTCTGCAAAAGAGCTGAGGGCAATGTCCTCTAAAAGGCTCTTTTAAGGGATATTGTAATTAATTTTAGGGTTTTTTGTTTATTTTGAGGGGGCTTTTTTATTTTATTGGGTATATAGTTTAGTGTTAGGTATAATTATTTTTTTATTTTGGATAATGTATTTTATTATTTTTTTGTAACTTAGTTTTTTATTTAAAATTTTTGTGTAACTTAGTGAGTTAGTTTATAGGAGGGGGTTAGTTTAAAAGGGGATTAGTTTAGAGGGGGGTTAGGTGTTAGGTAGAATAAGGTTAGGGTTTTTTTAATGTAATTTTTAAAGTTAGATTTTTTAATTTTAGTTTAGTTTAGAGAGGGGTTAGGTGTTAGAGTAGGGTTAGGTTTTGTTTGGGTTTTTTAGGTTTAGGGTTTTTTAATTTTTAAGTTAGGTTTTAAAAAATATATTTTAACTTATGGGGTTTAGTTTAGAGGGGGCTATGTTAGTTTGCGTTTGGAGTTCATAGCGGCATAGAGGGTTAATAGGTAGAACTTGCTGTGGATATGTGGCGGCATAGGGGGTTATTACTTACCACTTGCAGTGGGTTCAGGGCTGGAAAGGGGGTTAATAGTTAGCACTTGCGGTGGGTATGTGGCGGCATAGGAGTTAATAGTTAGCACTTGCGGTGGGTTCATGGTGGCATAGGGGGTTAATAGTTAGCACATGCAGTGAGGGTGTGGCAGCATAGGGGTTTCATAGTTAGCACTTGCGGTGGGTTCATGGCAGCATAGGGGGTTAATAGTTAGCACTTGTGGTTGGTATGTGGTGGCATAGGGGGTTATTACTTAGCACTTGCAGTGGGTTCATGGCAGCAAAGGGGGTTAATAGTTAGCACTTGTGGCGGCATAGGGGGTTAATAGATAGAACTTGCGGTGGGTTCATGGTTGCATAGGGTGTTAATAATTAGCACTTGTGGTGGGTAAATGGTGGCAGGGCTGCCACTAGAAATTTCGGGCCCCAGACTTAACCATTGATCAGGCCCCCCCCTTGACATGTACAATTTTTTACCAAGTGACTAAAACGTATAGGTACTTTATTCTTAAGTGTAGTCAAACTTGGAAATGTTTTAAAGTAGGTAGTAACACACAAACACAGAATCACACAGACACACTCATACACTGAAACACACATACTCACACATAAGAATTCACACACAAACAATCTCAGACAGACACCCAAACACTCAGCACTTGTTTAGATTGACCTGACAAGTTATGAGGTAGAGTACAGTTTTGTCAAAAAAGGAGATTTACAAAACAAAATATGGAGTTCTGATTATCTTTTTTTCAAGGAAGGATGCCAACTTAATGATGACAACAGCATGCAGTGGCTGAAAGGAAGGGCCCTAAACTGCCTAAACAATAATTTAAAGGTTAAATGGTGGATTGGTGACTTCCAGAAAGGTCTCATTAGTCTTAAAGTCTGTAGAAATAAGTCTGTGAATAATCAGTAGTAAGGTCAAAATGTCCTAAAAAGGAACAGACAATGGAGACACACACACACAAACTCAAACTTGCACACACACCAAAGGAAACACTGACAGAGACAGCCTCATAAAACACACAAAGACATACACATACAGAGAGACAACCACATAAAATACAGAAAGACATTCATACATACACACTCTCGCAGGGACACCCACAGAAAATGCACAGACATACACACACCCTAACTGAGACATCCACAGAAAACACAGACCAACATACATACACATACACCCTCACAGAGACATCCACAGAAAACACAGACATACACACCCACCCTCACAGAGGCATGCAGAGAAAATACACAAAGGCAAACATACACACACCCTCACAGAGACACCCATAGAAAAGCTCAAAGACATATGCACACACCCTCACAGACATTCACTCATAGAGATACAAACCAAAGCACAAAGACATAAACACAGGCACCCACAGAAACGCTCACAGGAGGAAACATGCATGCACCTTGCATCCCCTTAATCAACAGTGTGTGATATGCATGATAAAAAAATTGCAGAAATTAGGAGATCACTTTTTAAAGATTTATATTTGTAAATGTGTAAGCAAAAATAATTCTGTGAATTCAAAATTGTACATTTAATGATCTGGGTAGATGGCTAAATGAAGAAAAGTACTTTTAAAAGGTTGACATATGTTTGTTTTTTCCCCATTTTCCCCAACACTTCAAATATAGTGTACAAATGTTCCCATCTGTCAGCTGTACTTATGGATTTTGAAAATGCTGTACTCTATATGGTCTTGGTGGAACCATAAGCTGTGGTACTCATACTATTAGATCTGGTTAAATGCAGGATTTAGGCTTGTTGGCATGTATTTCAAAATCAAGTCAGCTGTAGTGTAAACTGAACAGTTTTAAGTTAACCTGTCTCATTTCAAACACTGAGCAATCTTAGTCTGAGAGTATAATTTTATGCAGATGTAAAAATCTTAGATAAAATGCCTCCTTGCATCTGGAAATCTTTATTTGTTTTCTTTATTTGTATTTTTTCTTATATAGGATTGTAGAGTGCGGATATGTAGATTGGTGGATGGGGTTTGTGTGGATCTGTATGAGTGCATAAAAAATGCATATCTGCCAAAAGAGCACCTACCATATGTGTATTGAGGAGGAAACATTTCTGCATGGTTTTAAATATAGAATTTCTACAGCATTGTCAAATAATCATAAATACACTGCTGCTAAAAAATATTTTTTTTATGGACCCCTGGTCCCACTATACAACTACTACCACACTGAAGTTACAATCTTAACCTCTTAAGGACATATGACAGAATTTTTCCGTCATAAAACAATTGAGCAAACTGAAAGCTGTGTCCTTAAAGGGTTAAATTGCACAAAGAAATAAAAAACATTTGCTAAGTCCTACCTTCTCTGCAAATGAAAGGGATCTGCCGTCTGACTCACACACTGTAGAAACATAAGTGCCAAGTCTGTCTCACACTGTGCATAATGCTAATACTTTACTCCTTGTAATAACATTTCCCATGCTCAATTAGCACTCTGCTGTAGTACCCACTGGTGGCTGCCAAAATGTAAAAAAAAAAATTATATATTTTTTTTTAGTTCTTGCCTCATGGGGCCCCCCTGGCTCACTGGGCCCCTGACAGGAGTCACCCCTGTCACCCCCTGATGGCGGCCCTGTATGGCGGCATAGGTTTTAATAGATTTTATTCTTTGCTGCACTGAAAGTTCTATTAACAGTTTTGTTAGCAACATTACACAACCTTTCAGATCCACTTTAGAGCTTTAATTGAAAATATTAAATATAAAATGCAAAAAAGTATGTAGTTAAAGGGCCATTATAGTGTTAAATGACGTGCTGTAAAGCGCTTAAAGACATATTTAGAGCCCAATGATCTAAAAGCCTCTGGGCTGGTGAGATTATTAAAGAATGCTCACCGGTACTTTTATTTCCCTGGTGGAATAATCATCTAAAGCCACTTTTTACCCTGAACACAGAGTGTCTTGCTAAGGGGTGTAGAATGAATTTTCGTATGAAAAGTGCACAATTGCATTTGTATTTTATACATCATACAAAACGAAAAACTGAACCAATATAATAAAGCAGGGAAAAATTGTATTGTTAAGGTGCATCAAAAATCGTAAAGAAATTTTTCAACCAAAAATCGTATTTTTATAAAAAATGTAAAATTTGTATATAAGTTATACATATTGAATATGCACAGTGTAAATCATAATTTTAGGTACATTGGATGTGTAAAACAAAGCAAGAAATATGTACTTAAAAGTACAATATACAAAGCATATGTGTTGTTTTTTTCCATAAAATGGGCTGAACATGAGCATTTCATAGGGGTATATGACATTGTCTCTCTAATCCCAGCATAATTCTGTAAAGATTTTTGCACTACACAGAGTTTTTTTTTTTCTCAGCAACTAAAGGTGGGAAGATTTTCTCAAAACACTCAAAATACTTATAACCCTAATAGACAAACACAAGCATGCACAAAATACTTATAACCCTAATAGACAAACACAAGCATGCACAAAATACTTATAACCCTAATAGACAAACACAAGCATGCACAAAATACTTATAACCCTAATAGACAAACACAAGCATGCACAAAATACTTATAACCCTAATAGACAAACACAAGCATGCACAAAATACTTATAACCCTAATAGACAAACACAAGCATGCACAAAATACTTATAACCCTAATAGACAAACACAAGCATGCACACAATATGGGCAATAGTAAGATGCTATACGCAGAAAGCAGCGCAATGGGAATTATATTGGCTGCAGGATTTCATTTTAAAAGTGCAGCTTGTTTACAGTATAAAAGTTGCAGTTATCTTTTTATTACAGTCTATAAATGGGTAAAGTCCTTGGGTAAAGTCCTTGTTTAAGTTTCCAATTTTCATAAAAAAACAATGTTGTAATAGTTTTAATTAGTTCTTAATAACTAGCCAAGGTTTGTTTTGTTACAGTTTAATAGAGCACTGAAATAGTTTTTCCTAGATCAGAGCAGGTGCTCTGTGAACAGTTAGATGATAGATCTGCTATAACCAAACAAACCAAACAAAAGAAAACAAACAATAGCCAATCAGCATTAGCAGTGCTCAGGTAATGATTTGCCTTTGCTGTGAACTCATGGGATTTCACTGAAATCTCATGAGATTTCATTGAACTTACTTAAACTGAATAGGAAAATAACATGACTGTGCATGCATATGACAGATGCACACTCCCTAGCTTGTCCTGTGACATGTATCCTGGCTGGCTGCTTAAAGTCTACTTAGGAAATTTCAGGTAAAATAACTTCCTTTTTTACATAGAGATGTTCAGGTGATATTTCTAGTCAGCTTTTTTACAGCCATGCTGCATCACTTTCATGTGCTTCAACATTTGGGTATCATGTCCCTTTAAGAAGCACACCACTGCATTCTGAATTGTGTGTGCAAAGTTTCATGAGAGATGTTGTACCTCACTGGATTAAAAAATATCTCTGCAGCTTGAGAAATTAAGACCTTAGACCCTATAAAGTAGTAAGTGCTGCCATGTTGTTATCTGGGGTTTAAAAGCATGATCTACTTATGTTATCCACTCTGCATAGACAAGTTCAAAAATGTACCTAATAAAGATCAATTTCAAAGGGTTTTATCTCCTTTTATTAATTAGTCACTTTACTTTTTGCTTTCACCAAACATTCTATTATCAGTTTTACAGGCTTTTAAATCCACTCTATAATTCTATTGAAAATATCACTATTAAAAATTCAAGGTAAACTAAATAAAAAAAAAAGTGCATACTAGTTAAGATTACAAGAATAATTGGTATTCATTTAAATATAATTTAATAATTGGTTTACTTATTCCATCCCTAATAAATTATACTCTAAACAAAGATGGACTTGTTTACAAACATAAAAGCTTGCAAGTTAGCTATTTTATATGGGTAAACAAAGTCCTTATTCCACTTTCTGTTACAAAGCTATGTTTTAGTACACCGGCTTCTTATTAACTCCATTATTGGCACTGAAGCATAACAAATTGTTTATAGTTTTCTGCTACTGGTATAGACATTAATGGAGTAATGAAAAATATGATTTATTGGCCTTATTTAGGTCATCCCTAATAGTAATGGTGATAAACCGGAAGCACTTGACCCCCGGGGGGGGGGGGGGTTCCTTCTTAAAGCATCCTTTCTGAATCAGTATTTCACCCATAAACAATAAAGGAGAGTATGTGGACCCTCTTTTGGACATGAAATGTTTAATGAAAAGGAGAATCCCTCAAGTGCCCGTTTGCTAACAGGATATTTTTAAATTGGGTAATTCACTTTTTCTTGTTGAGGGGGTATTGTGTGGTGTATTGTATGCTGTTTTTAGGGTAAAGGGACTATTTTGGGGTCACTTGCTTCCCTATAGTAAATCCATTAGATACAATAAATGACTACTAGCCTCCTCCTCTTCCTTTTTTTTGTTTGTGTGTGTGCACTGCCTTTTTATGGCAATCGCCTACTAATGACAGATATGAGACCTGGGTTTCTAGTTGGCCAGGTAATCACTGTTTTTAGAGTGTATTAATCTGCTTTCTAGGTGGATACATGACTTCTCCCCTTTTGAGGTCACTTGTCTGCATAGCACAGAGATCAATAATTGTGGTGCCTGTGCTTGGGCAGTACACAAAAAATGAGACAAGCAGTCAGTTGCAAATGGTATAGGGAGGAGATTGTCAGACATAAAACATTTTTTTTTAATTTTTTTTTAGCATTTGATGCTCATTTTAAAAGACAAGCCCACTTTTCAGCCAAAGGTGTCATACCCATGGCAACAGCAATCTGATGGAGTGTGAAGTTTTCTCTCTCTAATCCCCACAACTGGGGCGATGAAATGGCAAACTAAAAGAATTTCCTTAAAGCGCAAAATCCTGCTCACTAATAGGGTTCCAGGCATTCACAAAAGTGGACACTACTCTCCAAAGTGCACCCAGGGGAAGTGGCCCCAGTTTACCAATAGGCTTGCAAGCAGCCCGGGAAAGTGGCCCCTGCTCGCCAATAGGCACACAGGCACCCCAGGAAAGTGGTCCCCTGCTCAGCAAAACACACCCAAGCACCCTGAGAAAGTGACTCCTGCTTACCAATAGGTGTGCAGGCATCACAGAATGTGGCCCCTACTCACCAAGCACCCCAGAAAGTAGCCCCCTGCAATCCAATAGCTGCCCAGACACCCCAGGTAGCTTTGCAAATAGTTGCAAAGGTACCCTGAAAAAGTGTCCACTTCCAGCTAAAAGGCTCCCAGGCATTCCCAGAAAGTTGCCCCTGCTCACCAAAACACACCCAAGCATCAAGGGAAAGTGGCCCCTGCTTTCCAATAGGGGCACCCCAGACAAGTGGTCACCACTAGCCATTAGTTGTCCAGAACACCCCAGGAAAGTGGCACTGCTCGCCCAATAGGTGCACTGGCCCCCTGAGAAATGTGGCCACTGATAGATATAAAGGCTCCAGGGCATTCCAGGAGAGTGGCCCCTGCTTGCCAATAGGCATCCTGCACCCTTGGAAAATGGCCCCAGCGAAAGTGGGAAAGTGGCCCTTGTTTGGTAATAGATGCACAGGCACACTAAGAAAGTGACCACTACCTGCCAAAACTCGCCCAAGCACCCTAGGAATGCAACCACTTCTCACCATTAGGCACCCAGGAATGTGGCTCCTGCTTGCCAATAGGCACACAAGCACCCTATATATATATATATATATATATATATATATATATATATATATCTATATCTGTTTAAATGTAGTGATGGCAAAAATGTTCGGGTCTTTTGGGTAAGTTTTTGTCTGAAATGCCTGGTCCTTAAGGGGTTAATGTAAGTATTTGTATGAATTTAATTATTTTCAAAGTTGTATTTATACATTATCTGAGGTTATATATACGCACTAATAATATTTCAGGTAATATATTGTTTTATTACTATAGGGATTATTATATTAAGGTTATATTATAACACTAATATATCATCATTATCTCAGGTACAGTAGTTCCCCCTTTTACAGCACACCCCTTTAAGGCTTATACATCAGTCTTCAGTTCTGCCCATGCTCATTATGTTCAATGCTTGTCCTTCTCTTTTAGTGGTTTTAATTTAACTAACTGCAGTTGTGTGTAAATCGCCAAACTAGAAGGTAAACTAGGAAAATCAATAGAATTTTTTCTATTGAATCCATACTTTTACTTAAAGGGACACTGAACCCAATTTTTTTTCTTTTGTGATTCAGATAGCGCATGCAATTTTAAGCTACTTTCTAGATTACTCCTATTATCAAATATTCTTCGTTCTCTTACTATCTTTATTTGAAAAAGATGTGGAAAAAGAGGGCGACCCTAGTGCAAATCAATTATGGGAGATATGAGTATCTACTTAATAACAGAGGGAATACTCACAAATTGTATTGCACACTGTAGTGCAAATGGGAGCATACTAGGTATATTATGGTGACCTAGTGCACATTTAAACAAGGTAGTGCTGCTAGCAATGGGAGATGAACTCCAAGTGAACTGCAGGACCAAAAAGAAGAAGACTCCAGTGTAGAAAAGAGTATAAAAGATTTAATAAAAAAGGGGTTTTAAAAATACACAGATCAGGCAATAAACCTGTGTTATTGCCTGATCTGTGTATTTTTAAACCCCTTTTTGTGCACTAGGTCACCATAATATACCTAGTATGCTCCATTTGCACTACAGTGTGCAATACAATTTGTGAGTATTCCCTTGTTATTAAGTAGATACTCAGTTATATCTCCATAATTGATTGCACTAGGGGTCGCCCTCTTTTTCCACATCTTTTCAAACTACAGATTCTTTTTCTGATTTTGGGAGGAGCAGCCACAGCACAGTGCACAGTTTACTGGGACACTGTGAAGTTCCCAGACCACTCTTCCCTAGGCATTATCTCTGCCTTTCTACACTGTGAGTATGTTTTTTTTTCTCTTATACTCCATTTGTGATTTATTGGCTACACTAGGAGGCGCCCTTTCTCTCTGCTTTGTTTTATTTGGAAAAAGAAGGCATCAAAGCTAAGGAGCCTGGACAGCACTTGTTTATTGGTGGGGTGAATTTATCCACTAATCGGCAAGAAAAACCCAGTTTGTTCCCCAAAAATGGGCCGGCATCTAAACTTACATTCTTGCTTTTCAAATAAAGGATACCAGGGAATGAAGAAAACTTGATAATAGAAGTATATTAGAAAGGTGCTTAAAATTGCATGCTCTATCTGAATCGTAGAACGAAAAAATTTGGGTTCAGTCTCCCTTTAATTGAATAAATTAGTCTTTGCATTTCTGGTGATTGTTTAAGGGACAGGAAACCCCAAAAATGTAATTCATGATTCGGATAGAACATACAATTTAAACAACTTTTAAATTTTACTTTTATTATCAAATATGCTTCATTCTCTTGTATCCTTTGCTGAAGGAACAGAATTTTCACTACTGGCAGCTAGCTGAACACATCTTTTTAGCCCATCACAAGAGACAAATATATGTAGGCACCTATCACCAGCTAGCTCCCTCTAGTGTAGGATATGTGCGTATTCTTTTCAACAATGGATACCAAGAGAACAAATTAGAGTTGAAAATAGAAGTGGTCTTAAAATTGCATGCTGTGTCCTGATTTCTTTGCAAGTTTCAATTTTGACTTTCCTATCCCTTTAAACCTCAGTAATGTATGCACATTAAAAGGTTCGCAGAAAAAGGTCTTAAAAATCAGTCCATAAAGACAACAGCATCAACTCTTACAAAAGTAATTTTTTTTTTTTTTTTTAAAACTTACATTTTAAATATGACATTGTTATAAATCAGAGATAACTTATTTTAGCGTACAGGGCCGAAGTCACTAGTGTTATGCAAAGACACAATCATTTTTATAGACAATAAAAATATAATCTGATGTCCATTTGCATCTGTGCTATGATCTTTGGCACCGGAACTAGGGTTGCCACCTCAGACATATTTTTTTTTTTTCCCCCCTGGACACTTATGAGTTTATACATGCTGCAGGGTATGCAGGAAGGAACGTGAATAGTGCTGTCTAGATCACTATTTGTATGCTGTCCCGGGATGCAATTCATGTTCCCCTCTGCACACCCTGCAGCATGTGTAACTTTAAGTGTCCAGGAAAACATGGCCAAGGTGGCAACCCTAACCGGAACTGTAAAAATGAATATTATAAGGCTGGGCATTTTGTCTTGGTTGCTTTCCCCATTGTTTCTAAACCGTGGGCCTCAAGTACCACCCAACAGGCCAGATTTTCATTATAGCTGAACCAGTGCACAGGTGAAATAATCATCTTATGGGTTGAGAGCAAGTTAGTAACCATGGTGTTACTGATTAGCTAATTACTTTACCTGTGGCACTGGTTCAGCTATAATGAAAACCTGGCCTGTTGGGGGTACTTGAGGCCCGCGTTTGAGAAACACTGGCTTACTCTACAGCAGGACATTTAATTTGCATAACAAAAAAAAAAAAAAAAAAAAAAAGTGAATTTGACAAAAGCTATAATACATTGCTTTATTTGCAACCTTAAAGTTGTGATGAACTCTAAAAAAACTAATTTTTATTGGTAGAGACAAAATAATTTCTTCACAACAGATTATGCTATCAATTCTTATGTCAATGCAATTTTCATCTAGATACTAAAATATTTGCCCATGATCCTCATCCGAGAGATTTTGTGTCACTACCTGCCCCTGGGATGCCCAGAGCCTACACTTTAATGTAAATATCTAGGGGGCGAACGATCCGATATACGGCGCAGGTTTCGGTGCAAGCGTGGAAACCTGCGCCGCCTGTAGTTTCAGCTTGCACAGCGAGCTATCACATATATGGCGCCGACAGTTGATAAAGTGCCGTTAAGTCGGACAAACTAGTGATGTCCAGAAATAAGCGTAAGTACAAATTTCTAAAGTTTCTAAAGTGCCACCACCTAAAAAAACTAACTAAAGGTCTTAAATCTGCCGTTACTGTCTAAACACGCCTCCCAAAAATAGCCTGACACGTATACCCCTGTATCCCGCAATCCCCCCCCTCTCACTCCTAACAATAAATGTATTAACCCCTAAACCGCCGCTCCCAGACCCCCGCCGCCACCTATATTATATGTATTACTCCCTAATCTGACCCCCCTACACCGCCGCCACCTATATTATATGTAATGCCCCCTACACCGCCGCCACCCTATATTAACCCCTAATCTGAGGCCCCCCTACCCCGCCACCACCTATTTTAAATATATTAACCCCTAATCTGAGCCCCCTACACTGCCGCCACCTATATTAACTATATTACCCCCTAAACCTAAGTCTAACCCTTAACACCCCTAACTTAATTATTATTTAAATAAATCTAAATAATATTAATATTATTAACTAAATTAATCCTATTTAAAACTAAATACTTACCTATAAAATAAACCCTAAGATAGCTACAATATAATTAATAATTACATTGTAGGCTATTTTAGGGGTTTATATTTATTTTACATTTAACTTTTGTATTATTTTAACTAGGTACAATAGCTTTTAAATAGTTAATAACTATTTAATAGCTACCTAGTTAAAATAATTACCAATTACCTATAAAATAAATCCTAACCTAAGTTACCATTACACCTAACACTACCCTATCATAATTAATTAAAACTACAATTATCTCAACTAAAATACAATTAAATACACTAAACTATATTACAAGAAAAAACAAACGCTAAATTACATAAAATAAAAAAAGATTACAAGAATTTTAAGATAATTACACCTAATCTAAGCCCCCTAAAATAATAAAATTTCCCTACCCTAAACTAAATTACGAAAGTAATGCCGCTCTAATTACCAGCCCCTTAAAAGGGGCTTTTGCGGGCATTGCCCCCAAGAAATCAGCTCTTTTACATGTAAAAAAAAACAAAAAAAACCAACAACAACAACCCCCCCATTACAACCCACCACCCACACACCTCTACTCTAAAACCCACCCGATTTCCCCCCCCCCTTAAAAAAACCTAACGCTAACCCCCAAGTGGTCCTTACCTGTCCTGAAGACCGGCGGAGAAGGTCCTGTTCCAGGCGGTGAAGTCTTCTTCTTCTTCTTCTTTCTTCTTCTTCTTTCTTCTTCTTTCTTCTTCTTTCTTCTTCCTCCCAGCCGGGCGAGGAGTTGATGACTGCGGAGCTGAAGACCGTCCACTCCGGAACTGAAGACCAGAGCCCATGAAGCGTGGAGGATCCTCTTCATATGATCTCCGCCGTACACTGAATAGGAATTCAGGTACGCAATTAAAAATGGTGTCCCTTGAATCCTATTGGCTGATTTGAGCCTTCAAATTCAAATCAGCCAATCGGATGAGAGCTACTGTAATTCTATTGGCTGATTAGAATAGCCAATAGAATGCTGCTCTGAGCAGGCGGACAGACATCGCCATAAATCAACCCGATCGGGTTTGATTGACACCTCCCTGTTCTGCAGGGGGCGGTGTTGCACCATCAGCTCACAAGAGGCTGCTGGTGCAATGCTGAATATCGGAGAGTAATATTGCTCTCCGCATTTAACGAGGTCTGTCGAACCTGATCTGCACTGTCGGGATCAGGTCCGACAGACCTTTGTTAAATAGGCACCCATAAATTTACTATAGTTACGTTTACTCATGACTTCCGTTACCTAGCCCTAAGTTATTATAAACCCACAGCTGTGCAATGGTAACATTAGAAAAAAATAAATGTTAAGTAAAACTGATGGTAAAGGGGCAGATAACAAGGATATTTTCAGGCAATAGTTAGATTTTCCTACTGTTATTTAGTATACGAAACTATTGGCTCTTAATCTAATTTTCTTGCTGCAAGTGTTTTTTAATTTAAAGTCCACTAAACCAAATTTTTTTTCTTTTTGTGATTCAGAGCATGACATTTTAAGCAACTTTCTAATTTACTCCTATTATCAAATTTTTCTTCATTCTCTTGGTATCTATATTTGAAATGCAAGAATGGTAAGTTTAGATGCAGGCCCAGTTTTGGGTGAAACAACCTGGGTTGTCCTTGCTGATTGATGGATAAATTCATCCACAAATAAAAAAGTGTTATCCAGAGTGCTGAAACAAAAGAAAGGCCTAGATGCCTTCTTTTTCAATAAGGATAGCAAGAGAGACGAAAGAAATATTGATAATAGGAGTAAATTAGAAAGTTGCTTAAAATTGCATGCTCTATCTGAATCACAAAAGAGAATATTGGGTTCAGTGTCCTCTTTAACCCCTTAAGGACCGGGCAGTTCAGACTAAGGGGTCAATTTTATCAAAGTACGAGCGGAAAGTATACGATGTAGCGTATCATGTCCGCTGCACATCGATAATGTCGACAGCATACGCTGTTGGCATTTTTATTACACAAGCAGTTCTGTTAACTGCAGATTTGCGCCAATCGGCCGCTAGCAGGGTGTGTCAATCAGCCCGATCGTATAGTATAGGGCGGATTAAAGACCGCAAGCCTCAAAGGTAGCAGACCAGTTATGGAGCAGCGGTCTTTAGACCGCTGTTTCACAACTACTGTTTCCGGAGAGCCTGAAGGCTCGTGCAGAAACAGAGGCATCACCATTCAGAGCTTGATAATTCGGCCCCTAAGACTTCCCCCAAAAGACCAGAGCATTTTTGCCATCACATTTAAAAACAGAAATAGCGCCTTCTTTATTTTCTATTTACCTACTAAATATATATATAGATAAATAAACATTTTATATATCAAAAAACATTTTTTTTTTTTTTTTTTTTTTTAGTAGACAACCCAAAGTATTGATTCTAGGCCCATTTTGGTATATTTCATGCTACCGTTTAACGCCAAATGCGATCAAATAATAAAAAAAAGTTAATTTTTTCACAAACTTGGGTTTCTCACTGAATTTATTTACATACTGCTTGTGCAATCATGGGCACAAATTATTCTAAAGCTTTTCTGGGGATCCCCTTTGTCAGAAATAGCAGACATATATGCTTTGCCATTGCTTTTTGCTAATTAGAAGGCTGCTAATCTTGCAGCTGCGCATTACACTTTTAAGTGAAGGGGTTAATTAGGTAGTTTGTAAGGTTAATTTTTGCTTTCGTGTAGAGCAGTGCTTTCCAAACCTGTGTGTCGGGACACACTAGTGTGTCGGCAGCAGTGTGTAGGTGTGTCCCTGCTTCAGCAGCAAAATTTTTTTAATATTTTTTTTTGGTTTCTGACTTTCCGCCTGCCTGCTACTCATATCACATGGGTTGACACGTGATTGATACCTAGGGGGTCACAGATCATCTTAACCTATTGGCGCAGCTCAGGGGAACTGAAACTATTGCCATTGGCGTCTTTGGCAGCACATTGGCTCCTGAACTGCACGTGTAGTCTCCTCCATCGGCTCGTGACTGCACGTGTAGTCTCCTTAAATGGCTCATGACTGCACTGTGTAGTCAGTGAGTGGGACAGCAGGTGTGCTTGCAGTGTGGGCAGTAGTCAATCGGACTCACCGAGCTCTGAGGGCGGCAGCTTAAATGCTGAGCTGAAGACAGAAGTCAGTGGGGTTTTTTTTTGCAGCTAGCTCCAGTAGTGCATTGCTGCTCCTGCTTTTGATTTATGATAGGAAAGTGGAAGCTTTAAAAAAGTGCTTGATGATGAAATGCGAGTGTCTTTATCTAATATTCCACCAATTAATTTAGAAATTGTGTTCATCCATCAACCTCATATATCCCATTAAAATAGTAAGTAGTTATCTGAGTTATTAAACTTTTTTAAAATTCTTGCACATACTTTACACTACTGTTACTTATACATAAATGAATATAATAACTAAATGTATTTACATGGTCCTATATCTCTTAAAACAAGTTAGTTAACCTCCTTTTTGCTAGTACAACTGAATTACTGTGTCGCGAAATGATGTAGGTCTAAAAAGTGTGTCACCAACATGAGAAGTTTGGAAAGCTCTGGTGTAGAGGTTAGCCTCCCACCTGACACTTCCCACCCCTGATCCCTCTCAAACAACTCTCTTCCTCCCATCATAAGTGCTGGCAGACAGTCTGCCAGTATGCAGTTTTACACTTTTTTTTTTTTTTTTTTTTCCCTTATTTTAGGATTACCCCTTACCTTCCCATCTCCCTGATCCCTCCCCAAAAATCTCTCTAACCCTCCTCCTGCTAGCTAATTCCCACCATCTTAGGTACTGGCAGCTGTGTGTGTATGTATGTATACACACCGCTGCCGGACAGCGCTCTAAAATAAATTTTTCTGTAGCATAGCTAGGGTTGCCCCCTTTTTGCCCAGAAAATTCCGGGACACTTTTTTTAAGTGGGCGTGGAGGGGTGTATCTCAGGGCGTGGCTTCTCGCTGCATCAAATTTATTATGAAATTAATTTTTTTTAAATATATATATATATATATATATACTATATATATATATATATATATATATATAATGTTCAAGTTGAAACCCCCAATACCAAGTAAAATAGTGCTATATAGCCAGATTAACAACATAACTGTTATGCCGTTTATCACAAACTAACATTCGGAGCGACAACTTTACAAAATTATTGGAGGCAGTGTTTGGAGATGAGACTGCGCATTACCTTGCTTCTGGCATCGTGAACAGTGTGTGACTGGACTGGGGGTAACTGGTGGTGGTGGGGCAGACGCGTGCGATCATGTCCTGCCTCTCTCTCTGCTGCAGGATTTGACCTCCCCTTCGACCCTCTTCCCCTCCACTGTGTCGCACATCATCATACTCCGTCCTCTCCTCTGCAGACTACCAGTTGTTTTTTATTTTTGTTTTTTTTTAGTAACCCCAGGCTAAGCGCGCCTCTGGCCATCTTTATTTTGTAAAGCTGTGGCTTACTGCACCAGGGGAGCGCTTAGCCCAGGGCATTTGAGGCTAGTTACAGGGACACAGAGCCTCAGACCTGGACTGTCCCGGTGAAACCGGGGCGGTTGGCAATCCTAAGCGTATCGGTCCCCACCTGACTCCTCCTAACCCTCCCACACCAATGATCGGCACCACCGCTGCTCATCTATATCTGCTATCACTGCATGAAATTCAGACACTTTTTCACGTTTTCACTTTTTTGCATATTGTGGAAGTGAATTGATTGTTAGAAGGATGTGGGTCTGATCCTGCAGTCATGGTACCTATGTTACTAATGAAGGCATCAGCGGGAGATGGAGAGTATTAAAAAATGACTTCAGGGAGTTGGGTAGCAAGCTTAAATATTTATCGGAGATATTACCAGTGCCGTGTGCTAATTCAGTAAGGCAGAAGGATCTAAGGTGTAATTAATGCATGGTTAAAAAACATGGTGTACAAATGAGGGGTTTTACTTTTAGAGCAAGGTAAGGATAGATTGCACCTGAATGACATGGGTTTCAGATGTGTTGGGGGGAAAAGATGGTAGGCATGTTTTGAGAATCATTTAAACTAGGCAAAGGGGGGGGGGAGTCAGTTAGAACACAATAGAACAGAGAGATCAGTCTGTGAATATGTCACTCCTATAATATCGCAAGGAAGGGATGACTTAAGTAATGTCACATTAGAAAGTATGGAGGAAAGCACACCAAGTATCAGCAGAAAGCACATGAAAATTAAAGGTATGACAACAAATGCAAGAAGCATGACGAGTAAAATGGGGGAGCTGTAGCTCTTAGTTGCAGAAGAGGACTGTGATGTTATCAGTATAACTGAAACATGGTGGGATGATTCACATGACTGGGCAGTTAACTTAGAGGGGGTATACTTTATTTAGGAGGGACGGGAATAATAAAAGGGGTGGAGGAATCTGCATGTATATTAAACCTAACCTTAAACCTACAATAAGGGAAGATATTTATGATACAAGTGACAATGTAGAGACCATGTGGGTTGAAATAATGAGTGGGGGGAAAAATCCTAAAAAAAAAATCCTTGGAACATGCTACAAGCCCCCCAACATAAGTGACCTGGAGGAAACGTCAACTACTAAAGCAAATGGGTAGGGCTACTAATAATTAACTGCACTGATATAAACTGGGCCAATGAAAACTAGTAATTCACCTAAGGGGGATATTTTTTAAATGTTCTCAGGTATAACTTCTTGTCACAATTAATAGAGAGCTTTTTTGGATTCAGTGCTATTAAACAATACAGATATAATCATGAAACATCGAAGTCAAAGAACATTTGGGTAACAGCGATCAATAATGTGGTCACATTTGACAATCTCTTTTATATGCAGTGTCTTAAAGGTTTAACTAAGATTTTATTTTAAGAAAGCTAAATTCAAACGATTTAAGGAAATCATTAAATAACATAAATTGGGACAATGTATTTTCTAATAAAAATACAGAGGATAAATGGATAATATTTAAAACTTTGTTAAATAAATATACATATCAACAAATGCCATATGGTTATAACAATAAAAAATTCAAGCCAATATGGCTAAATAAAAATGTTTTAAGAGAAATTAGGAAAAAACGTAGAGCATTTGAATTATTCTAAGAAAATAGTACAGACTCAACATACTATATTTATAAGGAATATAACAAAGCATGCAAAAAAGCAATCAAATTAGCCAAAATAAAAAATGAATTGCAAAGGATTCCAAGTCTAACCCTAAAAGTTTCTTTAAGTACATAAATAGCAAACAATCTAAGAAGGACAATATAGGTATATTAAAACGTGTGGAGGGTAGCATGTTTAACAGCGACAGGGAGAAGGCTGAAGTACTAAGCCAGTATTTTTTCTTCAGTATAGACAAGAGAGGAACCAATGGACAATACTTTGGAACAAACTAGAACATGCCAGCCCATACCATTAACTGGGTTATGTATAGAGGATATCAGGAAAAAACTGGATAATATTAAGGTAAATAAAACTCCAGGCCCAGATGGAATACACCCAAGGGTGTTAAGGGAACTTAGCACTGTTTATAGACAAGCCTCTACTCTTAATTTTTCAAGACTCATTATCCTCAGGCATGGTACCCCAGGATTGGCATACAGCTGATGTGGTGCCACTCTTCAAAAAGTGAAGCAGGGATGATCCAGGAAGCTATAGACCAGTTAGTCTGACATCAATAGTAGGAAAGATATTTAAAGGGATTATAAGGGATTATATTGATGAGCACATTCGTGTAAACAAGATTATGAGTTCTAATCAGCATGGTTTTATGAGAAATAGATCATGTCAAACTAATCTAATTAGATTCTTTGTGGAAGTAAGTAAAAATATAGATACAAGGGGAATCCGATGTGATATACTTAGATTTTGCAAAGGCATTTGATACATTGCCACATGAGAGATTAATGCACAAAACGAAGGGACTGGGAATAGCTGACAGTTAGCTCATGGATAAATTACTGGATAAAAGATAGGGAGCAATGAGTAGTAGTAAATGGATCATACTCAGATTGGACAAAGGTAATCAGTGAAGTCCCCCAGGGATCAGTACTGGGCCCTGTTCTTTTTAATATTTGTATAAATGACTTAGAGCAAGGATTAAATAGTGACATTTCTTTCTTTCATGTAATTGTCCAAGAGCTAGTGACGTATGGGATATACAATCCTACCAGGAGGAGCAAAGTTTCCCAAACCTCAAAATGCCTGTAAATACACCCTTCACCACACCCACAATTCAGTTTTACAAACTTTGCCTCCTATGGAGGTGGTGAAGTAAGTTTTGTGCTAGATTTCTACGTTGATATGCGCTTCTCAGCATTTTTTTGAAGCCCGGTTCCTCTCGGAGTACAGTGAATGTCAGTGGGATGTGAAGGGAGTATCACCTATTGAATACAATGGTCATCCTAAAGGGGATCTATTTCATAGGTTCTCTGTTATCGGTCGTAGAGATTCATCTCCTACCTCCCTTTTCAGATCGACGATATACTCTTATATATCATTACCTCTACTGATTCTCGTTTCAGTACTGGTTTGGCTATCTGCTATATGTGGATGGGTGTCTTTTGGTAAGTTATGTTTCTTTTACTTAAAGAGACATGAAAGCCAATTTTTTTTCTTTCGTGATTTAGAAAGAGCATGTCCTTTTTAAATGACTTTCTAATTTACTTCTATTATCTAATTTGCTTCATTCTCTTTATATCACTTGCTGAAAAGCATATCTAGATATGCTCAGTAGCTGCTGATTGGTTGTTGCACCTAGAGGCCTTGTGTGATTGGCTCACACATGTGCATTGCTATTTCTTCAACAAAGGATATCTAAAGAATTGAGCAAATTAGATAATAGAAGTAAATTGGAAAGTTGTTTAAAATTGAATGCCCTATCTGAATCATGAAAGTTTAATTTTGACTAGACTGTCCCTTTAAGACACTCTTAGCTATGGTTTGGCATTTTATATAAAGTTCTAAATATATGTATTGTACTTATATTTGCCATGATTCATGTTTCAGTATATTTCCTTTTCTTGCAGACTGTCAGTTTCATATCTGGGAAATGCATTTTTAAGAAAAGGGAAATTTTTTTTTTTTTTTTTTTCTTAACTGGGCTTTAGTCTTTTTCAAATTGACTCTTTTAAATTGCGGACTATATTTTTTTATATATTTTTTTTTTTGCCGCAAAAGTTACATTCGTGACGCAAATTTGTCATTTCCGGCGTCTTAGTTGGCACTGAGTCTTTCACGAGGATGCGTCATCTGTGACGCAAGTGTTTCATTTTCGGACGTCTTTGGTGCCAAAAAATATTTTTCTGTTTGTTGTGCGTCATACTTGGCGCCAAATATTTTCATTATTTTAAGACCCCATTCCTTTTGCCTCTGGTCTTCTTTTTTTCTATGTCAGAAGGCTGTGCTGTTTGCATTTTTTCCCCCCATTCCTGAAACTGTCATATAAGGAATGAATATATGATATTTTGCTTTATATGTTGTTTTTTTTTCTCTTACATTTGCAAGATGTCTCAAAACTGTTCCTGTATCAGAAAACACGGTTGGATTCCTGCTGACTTGATATCAGTCCTACCAAAGCTAAGCTCATTTATTTTAATGTTATGAATTTTTATCTTTAGCTGTGGTTTGTAATAAGTTATCATAATAAACTTTTACATGCAGAGAAAATGTCCATCAGTATTAATGCATTGCCTATTGCTATTCATTTAACATCTAATGTACAAGATATACCTGGGAATTTATAAGAATATTTTTCTGATTCTATTCAGAAGGCTTTGTCTGCCATCCCGCCTTCTAATAAAATGTAAAGGTCTTTTTTAAACTTCTCATTTAGTTGATGAATTTTCAAATGACCGACAACATACTGTATTATCCTTCTCTGATGAGGATTTATCTGATTCAGAAGATCCTTCATCAGATATTGACACTAACAAATCTACTTTTTTTTATTTTAAATGGAGTGCATTCGTTCTTTGTTGAAAACGTGTTGATTATATTGGATATTGAGGAGACTAGTCCTCTTGATTTTAAGGCTAGTTAACATTTAAATTCTGTTTATTAACCTCCTGTGGTTACTTCAGAGGTTTTGTTTCCAGTTCCTAATACTAAGGAATGGAATAGGCCTGGTACTTCCTTTTTATTCCTCCTTTAAGGTTTTAAAAATTGTATCCTTTGCCAGCAGTTAGTTTGGAGTTTTGGGAAAAGATCGCCAAAGTTAATGGGGCTATCTCTACTCTTGCTAAATGTACTACTATTCCTATGGAAAATAGTATTTATTTTAAAGATCCTTCAGATGGGAAACTTGTATCTTTATATAAGGAAAATTAATTTATTTTCAGGTCATTTTCTTAGGCCTGCAATTTCTTTGGCTGATGTTGCAGCTGTTTCATCTTTTTTGGTTGGAAACTTTAGCGCAACAAGTATCGGATTATGATTTGTTTAGCATTGTTAACTTGATTCAACATGCTAATAATTTCATTTGTGATGCCATTTTTTGATATTATCAAAATTGAAGTTAAATCTATGTCTTTAGCTATTTTAGCTAGAAGAACGTTGTGGCTTAAATCTTGGAATGCTGATTTGATTTCTAATTCCAGATTTCTATTTTCTTTCCTTCCAAGGTAATAAATTATTTGGTTCACAGTTGAATTCAATACTTTCAACTGTTACTGTGGGGAAGGGAGTTTTTTTGCCTTAAGATTAAGTTCTAAAGGTAAATCTTAAGCTTATAACCGTTTGTTCTTAATAAGGAACAGAAACCTAATTCTTCCCCAAGTAATATGTTTCTAATTGGAAGCAATTTAAGAGATCAAAGCCAGCCCCCCAATTCGCATGAAGGTGCGGCCCTTATTCCATCTTAGCTGGTAGGGGGCAGGTTAAGATTTTTCTAAAGTTGTTTGGTTCAATTAGTTCCAAACTCCTTAGATTCAGAATATTGTTTCTCAGGGGTACAGAATAGGATTCAGAGTAAGACCGCCTGTGAGAAGTCTTTTTCTCTCTCACATATTCCAGCAATCCCAGTAAAGGCTCAGACTTTCCTGAAGTGTGTTTCAGACCTGGAGTTATCTGGGGTATTCATACCAGTTCCGTTTCAGGAACAGGGTCTGGGGTTTTTTTCAGAACTATTCATTGTCCCAAAGAAAGAAAATCTTTTGAATTGTCATGTAAGAGTACCATCTTTCAGAATGGTGATTATAAGGTATATTCTGCCTTTTGTTCAGCAAGGGCATTATTTGCCCACAATAGACTTACAGGATGCATATCTTAATATTCTGTTTCATTCAAATTATTTTCATTTTCTGAGATTCTCTTTTTTTAGACAAGCATTACCAATTTGTTGCTCTTCCTTTCTGGCCTAGCGACAGCTCTAGGAATCTTTTCAAATGTTCTCGGTGTTTCCTTATTTGGACGATATCTTGGTACTTGCTCAGTCATTTCGTTCTACAGAATCTCATACGATTCAACTTCTGTTCCTTCAAAGACATGGTTGGAGGATCATTTTACCAAAAAAAGTTCCTTGATTCATCAGACAAGAGCCACCTTTTTTAGGTTTCCAGATAGCTTGTGTCAATGTCTTTGTCTCTAACAGACAAGAGACAATTTATATTGGGTTCAGCTAGTCGGAAACTTCAGTCTCTATTTCCTTCAGTAGCTATATGCATGGAAGTTTTAGGTCTCATGACTGCAGCATCGGACTCTATTCCCTTTGCTCGTTTTTCATATGAGACCTCTCCAGTTTTTTATGCCGAATTAATGGTGCAGGGATTATACTAGGATATCACATTTAATATCCTTGAATCCCAATATTCAACTATCTCTGACTTGGTGGTTAGATCACCATTGTATAGTTCTACGGGTCTCTTTGGTTCATCCAACCTGGACCGTGATCACAACAGATGCAAGTCTTTTAGGTTGGGAAGCTGTCTGGGGATCTCTGGCAGCAAAAGGGGTTTGGAAATCTCAAGAGGTGAAATTACCAATCAATATTTTGGAACTCCGTGCGATTCTCAGAGCTCTTCAGTTTTGGCTTCTATTGAAGAGAGAGACGTTTATTGGTTTTCAGACAGACAATGTCACAACTGTGGCGTATGTCAATCATCAGGGTGAGACTCATAGTCCTCAGGCTATGAAAGAAGTATCTTGGATACTTGCTTGGGCGGAATCCAGATCCTGTCTAATTTCTGGGGTCCATATCCCAGGTATAGACAATTGGGAAATGGATTATCTCAGTCGTCAGACCTTACATCCAGGAAAGTGGTCTCTTCACCCAGATGTGTTTTTTCAAATTGTTAAGATGTGGGGGCTTCCAGAAATAGATCTGATGGCATTGACGATCTACATCAGCTGCTCCACTCTGCCAGTCTCTACACTGGCTCCCCATACACTCCAGAATACAATTTAAAGTATTAGCCCTAACCTACAAAGCACTCAACAGTCTAACTCCTAACTATATTTCCTCTCTCATCGTGAAATACTCCCCATCCCGTCCTCTTCGATCAACCTCTGACCTACGTCTCTACACTCCTGTTATCCCTACATCCCACTCCCGCCTCCAAGACTTTGCACGTGCTGCTCCTGTCCTCTGGAACTCTCTACCCTGCTCCTTCAGACTGTCTCCAACCTTGTATAGCTTCAGAAGATCCTTGAAAACCCACCTATTCAGAGAGGCTTACCATCTCTCCTGCATCCGAACCAAGCTAATACATGTACATGAACTGCCTGACTCACTGCTGCAAATACAACCGATGTAACAAGCTACCCCAACCTTATGTCTCTGCACCCTAAACCTATAGACTGTGAGCTCTCCGGAGCAGGGCCCTCTTCCTCCTGTGCTAGATTTGTTTAGTCTTGTTATGTTTTGTATTGTATCACAATCTTTGTCATTGTATACCCCTATCATTGTACCCAGAGCTACGGAATTTGGCGGCGCTATACAAATAAATGATGATGATGATAATAATCTAATCTAAATAAGAAACTTCCCAGGTACCTATCCAGGTCCAGGGATCCTCAGGCAGAAGCAGTGGATGCATTGACACTTCCTTGGAGTTATCAACCTGCCTATATTTTTCCACCTCTAGTTCTTCTTCCAAGAGTTCTTTTCAAAATCGTCATGGAGCAATCGTTTTTGCTGCTGGTGGCTCCAGCATGGCCGCACAGGTTTTTGTATGTGGATCTTGTTCGGATGTCCAGTTGCCAACCTTGGCCACTTCCATTAAGGCCAGACCTTCTATCTCAAGGTTCGTTTTTCCATCAGGATCTCAAATCATTAAATTTGAAGGTATGGAAATTGAACACTTAGTGCTTAGTCATAGAGGTTTCTCTGACTCAGTGATTAATACTATGTTGCAGGCTCGTAAATCTGTGTCTAGAAAGATTTATTATCGAGTTTGGAAGACTTACATTTCATGGTGTTCTTCTCAAATTCTCTTGGCATTCTTTTAGAATTCCTCGAATTTTTCAGTTTCTTCAGGATGGTTTGGATAAGGGTTTGACTGGAAGTTCCCTGAAAGGACAAATCTCTGCTCTTTCTTTCTTATTCCACAGAAAAAATTGCTAAAATCCCTGATATTCATTGTTTTGTTAAGGCTTTGGTTCGTATCAAGCCTGTCATTAAATCAATCTCTCCTCCTTAGAGTCTTAATTTGGTTTTGAAGGCTTTTCAGGCTCCTCCGTTTGAGCCTATGCATTCTTTGGTCATTAAATTGCTTTTTTGGAAAGTGTTGTTTCTTTTGGCCATCTCTTCTGCTAGAAGAGTTTCTAAATTATCTGCTCTTTATTGTGAGTCTCCTTTTCTGATTTTTTTTTTTCATCAGGATAAGGCGGTTTTGCGGATTTCATTTAAGTTCCTACCTAAAGTTGTGAATTCCAACAACATTAGTAGAGAAATTGTTGTCCCTTCTTTGTGTCCTAATCCTAAGAATTCTTTGGAAAGATCTTTACATTCTTTAGATGTGGTAAGAAATTTGAAATATTATGTTAAAGCTACTAAAGATTTCAGGAAGACTTCTAGTCTATATTCCTATTCTTGCTAGTTCATCTTTTAGATAATCAGTAAGACCAATACAGAACTGATCGATTAAGGCCACATCATCATTTTAGGGAGTATCGGGAGCCAATTCACGAAAATTCAGCAATATAATCCTCCACAGGACGTCTTCCCTGGCGCAAAGAACAAAGTGCATTATGTGCCGTAGATGAACGAAGAGGGTCATCATACAGGGGATTTGTGGCAGCCATGAATAACTCCCTTGTAGACAGCAATCTGCTCTTTTTATGAAGCAACTGATGGGCCCACGTCTGTGGAGGTCCAGTGAGCAATGATATTGCAGTGTGTACTTTAATGAAGTCAGATGGCTAAATACGTGGTTTCAAAGAAAATAGTAACTCAAAAGAGGTAATAAAGGTACAGTATTCCTCCATTTTACTGGAAAACTCAGGCATAGCAATAGTAGGTTCTGAGGCAGCGGCTTCATGAAAATGTGGAGGCTTTGTTGGTGTAGATGGGGGTAAGGCAGTTTCCTCAGCAGCCCTTGTTTCTCTAGCTCTCTCTATGTAATAAAGCCTCTTGGTCTGCTTGAAGTTCTTGTATGGCCTGTGTCATTTGCGCCAATTGCTGGGTAAGTGCAGTCATAGGTTCACTAACTCCTGCGGGTTCCATAATATCGGCTAGGTTATTATGTAAGCTGGGAAGAGGACTTTCCCCAAACAGGACTGAAATCCAATGGCAGGAGAAAAAAGTCCCAAAACGACAAACCAGACAAGGAGAATAGAAGATACTTGGTCAGGGCAGGTAGCAAGAAGCAAGGTCGAATTAGAAGCCAAAGGTCAAAAGCCAGGAGGTCAGTATATTGGAAAGAACTCAGGAACAAGTACAAGGAAAAAGCTTGGTCTCTGGAAAAACAGGCAGAATAACCTAACACTGAGTTAGACTGTCCAGGCTTTATAGGCTCATAAGAACCAGGAGCGCTGCCATGGAAGCTAAAACCTTAGGAGCCAAATGGAGATTCAGCTGACAGGGAAGTAGCCTCTGAACTCTTCCCGTGCTGCTGTGACATCAGGAGAACTTGTGCGCACCCTGGTGTGTATGCAAGTACGACCCGGTACCCGCACGAATACCGAGCCGTGCACATACGAGGGCGTGTCCCCATCTGTCGTGACAGAGCAAGGACCTCCACTGCTGGATTCAGTGACCTCCAGGTAAGGTAACCCCTCCCGGTTTCTGTGACTGGTATCTTGGCACCTTTTGGCTAGCATGGGCCACTTTTCTGGGGTGGGCATCTTTTGGTTAGCAGGGGCTACTGTCCTCATACATTAGTGAGAAGAGGTTACTTTCCAGGAGTACCTGGGTGTTTATTAGAGCAGGGGCCACTTTCCCAAGGTGCCTGGGCGTGTATTGGTGAGCAGGGGTCACTTTTCTGGGTTGCCTATTGACGAGCTGGGACCACTTTCCTAGAGTGCCTGGGCACATATTAGCAAGCGGGGGCCACTTTCCCAGAGTGCATAGGAACCTACCTGGGTGTCTGTTGGTGAGCATTAGCCACTGTTACTGCCTATTAGGAAGCAGGGGCCACTCTCCAGGAGTAGCAATTTTCTCAGGGTGCTTGGAAGTGAATTTGTGAACAGGGACTTCTTTACTTGAGGACTCCTAGGTAGCTAGGTATTAATGAGCAGGGCAACTTTCAGGGAATGCCTGGGTGGCTATTGGTGAGCAGGAGCCACTTTTCACATATTGTCTGGTCCCCTATTTCCTAGCGAAATGGCTTTGAAAGCTAAAAAACAACAACTGAAAAACATGATTTGCTTGAATACTAATTAAGAAAAGGCTTTTGCCTAGGCAAATGTTTTTGAAGCTAAAATGGCATTTAGCAAAAAGTTATTTGCCTGAAATGACTATTTGTTTAACACATATATGATTGTAACACACAATATACAGGGTCATGGGATGTGTACCCGGTCCGACCTGAGAGTGCTGTCCCCCTTCCGTGTTTTGTATATTTTCTGGGGAGATTATGTAAGCCTGTGCACCCTTCATTTTTTCCCAGTTTGCTGGATGTGAGCCTGCATTGTGTGGCTGTTTAGGGACCCAGGTTTTTGGAAGAGACCTTGACGTGGTACCTCGCTTGTCCCATTTGGCCAGATGCGGTAACTAACTCTTCCATTTTTTACTTTTTACCTTAGTATGTGAGCTTGTGAGTGCTGGAATTTCTCTGTGTGGTTATATTTATTTTGTTTGTTTTGTAATTTTCCCCTTTTGGACTGTGCACCCATACCTGTTCTGGGGATAACTGTCTGTGACTCTGTGGACAGTGCAGCTTCCTAAGAGTGCTATTGTGCACCCAGGGCTGTGCATGTTACAGGGTCATGGATGTGTACCTGGCCGCCTGAGATTGCTGTCGCTCCTTGTGTGTGTGTGTGAATATGTGTGTATGTATGTATATATATGTGTGTAAATATATATATATATATATATATAATATATATATATATATATATATATATTATATATATATATATATATATATATATATATATATATATATATAATATATATATATATATAAAATAATGTACTTATGGTTGTGTTTGGGTCAATTTTTTTTTTTTTTTACTACCCCTTACACTAACCTGTCAACCACACTCTCTCTTACTTTCAGCTTGTAATACCAGTGACGTTAGTGTGGGTCACAATATGCATTGTCGTGACCATGCTAAATTTAGCGTGCCACTTATTATCTAGCCCGATATGATTCCCATGTTGATGCTCATAAAATAACATGTATTACTACTGGAGGGATTGACAGCTGAGTTCTGTAACAGGAAGAAAGTGTCCTTCTTTGGCTATTTCAAATGCTGCGTTGTATGGAAACATATTTGTCTCTGTCTCTGTGTCTGTCTCTTTGTCTGTCTCTGTCTGTCTCTCTGTCTCTCTCTGTCTTTTTTCTCTCTCTTTTCAAGCATAACTAAATATCGCTCAGTGCAACAGCATTTGAAATACGGCAGTTGCTCAGAGAGCAAGTGGGGGTCTTGTTCCATGTTAGCAATAATTGCAAACGGAGTCATTATGGGATGATACAAACAGTTTAGACTCTGAGCAAGTGCTGTGTTTTAAATGCAGGTACATGGAGCATTCTTAAAGGGACACTGAAGTAAAAACTTTCATGATTCAGAAAGAGCATCAGTGGAGGCTCCTCGATATGTGAACCCCCAGCCCAAATGAAGAAAAAAATAAATTCTGAATAAAATAAATATTTTCCAGTAGCCCCCTATTGAAAAAATAATATTTAATTTCTACCCCAAAAAAGTAAAAGCCAAACTGTTTTATTTAAAAAAAAAAAAAAAATAACTTGTGGTTATTCGGTTACATGACTGTCATATCACTGCTATTACATTGCCTGCTCCCAGCCTCCAACCCATCCCTATAGAGTCTCAATAGCACAGATCAGCCTGTGCGAGTGAGCAGAGGTGGTGCTATTGGTCCGGATATGTGACGTCATCACTCCAGTCACTTGATGATGCTTTACATAAGCTCCTAACCCCTCAACGGCTCAAAATCTCATTGTGGGAGATAGCCGTTGAGGTAGTGCAGCACATTTTAGGCAAGTTGAGATTGGAGGAGGAACCAGAACCCTTTGATAAGTGTGGGGAGATTCTATTGGATGGACAGGTTCTATTTTAAAGCTATAACTTAGCAGAATATGAATACAAAATGTTTCTTTAATTTCACACAGAAAATGTTTGTTTCTTTAGTGTAAAGTTACTTCTTTTGATTCTTAGCTCTGCTCTGGCTGAGTAAGGGTTCAGCACACGTTTCTTCAGGGCCCTGGGGTGACAACTGAAATCACACACACATGCAACTGAGTGTTTGTCACAAGATTCCATTTATTGAAAAAACACACAAAGACTTTATAGTGAATTTATACGTCATTACATGAGGTCACAGGAAATATATAAAAAACGTAGTTAACTTCACATCTGCATAAGGGGCCCACAGAAATAAGAATGTTGTTATAGCACATAACAGAATATGCCCATATTAGCATATTGTTGAGGAGGATCTTATATAGAACCATATGTTACAACTTATACAAAAGGAAAATATCATCATGGAATGTTTCTTGCTGGACTTCATGCAAGTTTCAAGGCTACCCTCAATATGCTTAATATGTGAGTTTCAAATTGCCCATATCATTAATATTATAGTTATTAAAAAATATTATATATATATATAATATATATATATATATATATATATTATAACATAACCCATCATTCCCCTCTTTGATCACATCGTGATCACATAACCTGTAATGGTTCCTAAAATATAACTATCTGGGTCTACCTCTAATTAAATTTTGCAGTTGAACTTTTCTGCATCTTGTATCATACCTGATATTTTCTTTCGTAAAGTACAAGACATGTAACAGTTAAACAATGTTAATAATAGTAAACAAAATACAATAATGAGCAAGGATAAAAAGCAAATTTAAACCATTTTTGTCCCAGTGGGGGGACCAACCTGTCAAAAAATCATACCAATGATGGCTTAAATCTGTAGGGGTTACTTCTTTTGTTTCTTAGGCTCTGCTCTGGCTGATAAGGGTGCAGCAACACGTTTTCCTTCAGGGCCCTGGGTGACCACTGAAATCACACACACATGCAACTGAGTGTTTTTCACAAGATTCCCATTTATTGAAGAACACACAGACTTTATAGGGAATTATACGTCAAACATGAGGTCACAGGAAATATATAAAAAACGTAGTTAACTTCACATCTACATAAGGGGGCCCACAGGAAATGAGAATGTTGTTATAGCACATAACAGAATATGCCCATATAAGCATATTGTTGAGAAGGATCTTATATTAAAAACCATATGTTACAACTTATTACAAAAAGGAAATATCATCATGAAATGTTTTCTTGCTGGACGTCATGCAAGTTTCAAGGCTACCCTCTATGCTTAATAGTGAGTTTCAAATTACCCATATAACATTATATTAATAGATATATATATATTATATATATATATATATATATATAGATACCCATCATTCCCCTCTTTGATCACATCGTGATCACATAACCTGTAATGTTCCTACAATATAAACTATCTGGGTCTACCTCTAATTAAATTTTGCAGTAGAACTTTTTCTGCATCTTGTATCATACCTGATATTTTCTTTCGTAAAGTACAAGACATGTAACAGTTAAACAATGTTAATAATAGTAAACAAATAGGTGTAAGTGTTCAGCATCTTCAGGTGAGTAATAACATGCCGTTATTAATACTATTGGGATATAACACGAAGATCTTGCAGGAATGTCTTGGATCCATGATTGAGATCACCATCCTGGTCTTTGTGAGGAGTTATCGATACCTTATCACCCACTTCTCCTTTGTGAGGGGGTGACCGATAGCTTGTCACCCGCTTCTCCTCTCTTTGACAGAGTTTCACCTTGTGAAGCGTGTATCTAGATGTCTTGTCGTCAGTCAGTACGGCAGTCCTTGTTACAGCGATCCACAGTGACTGCTTGCTGAACAGGAAACCTCCTTTCTTTGCTTTATTCATCTGGCGAATGCAGACCATATCTCCAGCTTGAAAGGATTGGGTTGGTTCCTGTGAGGAAGAGGGTAAATGGGAAGACACACACCATAGATGCCATTCAATTTATCAATCAATTGTTTTACATATTGTTCCTTAATACAATCGAAATCACCATTTTTAATAAGTGGGGCCTTTTTACCCATGGAGTCGGGATGGTCTTACGCCATTAGGACCCTCAAATGGAGACAACCTGGTTGTCCGAATTGTGTCATTCTTATTTCTGCTAAAATCCGCAGGTAAATAGTTTTGCCATTTAACCCATGTACCTGCTGTTGCCTTCAAAAGTTTTTTCCTTGATATTGCGATTCATTCTTTCTACAATCCCTGAGCTTTGAGGATGGTAGGGAATGTGAAAGTTCCAATTAATCTGTAACCATTCTACTAACTCATGTGTGATTTTACTAATGATGTGCTGGACCATTATTAGAATTAATCTGAAGCGGACAACCAAATCTGGGAATTATTTCAGTGGCTAAAATTTTAGCGACTGTTTTTGCACCTTCCCTCTGGGTAACAAAAGCTTCTGGCCACTTAGAAAATTGTTCAACTATTACAAGCAGATATAATTGTTTAGTGCCAGTTTTTGGAATATGTGTAAAATCACTTTGTAGATGTGTGAATGGGGCTGTAGGTGGGGGTAAGTGGTCATGCTGGGCTTTATTGGGAATGGTTGCATTGGTCTGTAAGCAATATACACATCTCTTAATATATGCCTTGCAATGATCACCTATACCTCTAATGTAGAAAGATTGCTTCAATAAGTTAGTTGTTGAATTTATACCTAGGTGTCCAACACCATGGGCTTGTGCTATAAAGAGTGGTGCACTGCTTACCGGTATGCCCACCTTCCCCTCTTTAGAAAACAAACCATTCTCATCTAAAGTTAACCCATTAGTAGTCCAGAAAGATATGTCACTAGGAGTGGCATGTCTCTGGAGTTCAAGAAGCATATGGTCTGTAGGGACCATGAAAGTCGGGCTAAAACAGCATACATACGGATGGTGGGATCCGAGTGTATGAGAAACATAAGCAGCCTCTTAGCAATTTTATCTGCAAGCGCATTACCCAAGGAAATAGGTCAGACTTGTATGTATGTGCACGGCAATGTATGATCGCAATGTCCCTTTGGGAGTTGTATGGCCTCTAAAAGGTCATTAATCAGGTCTGTATGAGAGATGGTCTTGCCATCTGCTGAAACAAAACTACGTTGTTTCCATATCATGACCATAAAGCATAGAGAGAGTCAGTGTAAATGTTAACAGATTTTATTTTCAAACAATTTACATGCTTTTGTGAGTGCTATTAATTCTGCAGCTTGTACAGAAGGATAAGGAATGGGGCCTGCATCTAGAACAATGTCTGGTAGTTGCACAACGGCATAGCCTGTCTTATAAATACCGTCACTAGGTCGGGAAAAAGAACCATCAACAAACACAATCAGCATGGCAAAAGGGTTTATCCATCAAGTCAGGTCTTGGTGTGGTAATGTGGTGTATTACCCTATACAGTCATGGTCTTTGGAAAGTCTGGTGATCCTGTAAGGCACTAAGTATTTGAGTTGGCCCTGAGGATACACTACTATATTTAATAGTCAGATTTGTATTATTCATAATATACATTCATAACCAGAAAGTCTTTGAGAAGTCATTGTGTTGGATGTGACATTTTTTTACCAGATGTAAAACTTGGGGACTAGTGTGTAGTACTATTGGATGGCCTAATGTGATTGTTTCAACCATCTCTACAGCCATGGCGCAAGCCGCCAATGCTCAGAGACACGCCAGCATCCCTTGTACCGTATTGGAACTACTTTGAAAAGAAAGCTACGGGACGCATATTGCCTCCACCATGCTCCTTGTGCACAGACAGCAGTCCATGGTTTTACAATTGTCCCTCGCATACAAGTGAAAATGGGTTTACATTAATCAGGTAGTCCTAAAGCAGGGGCACTAATAATGCTAGTCTTCAGAGCTATGTAGGATTTAGTCATGTCTGTGGTCCATTGTATAATGTTCAGGGCTTATCCCTTTTGTGCATTGCCTTAGAATGGAATCATGATGGGAGCGTCTCAGGAATCCATTGTCTGCAATAATTTAATCATACCTAGAAAGGTGAGCATGTCCTTTCTAGTAACTGGCTTTGGGATCTGTTGAATCGCTTGGATTAATTTGGGACTAATGGATCGATTGGCCTTGGGAAAGGACAAAACCAAGGTAATCCACTTTTGTCACTCCTACTTGTAGCTTATGTTTTGCTATTTTATGACCTTCAGCAGCAAGGTGTTTTAACAGACTATTGTAATCTACTGTATTTGCCTCCTGGTTAGGACTACACAACAGTAGGTCATTGACGTACTGAAAGGAGATTGGAACCTTGGCTGGGTGTCCATGACCGCAAGATACGTTGGAGCACCAGCGAGTAGACCGCAGGTGAGGCCACATAGCCTTGAGGGAGGTGTGTCCAGGTAAGCTTACGCCCATCATAATAAAAAGCCTGTAGTAGCTGTGTCTCAGGGTCCAATCGACTGAAAAGAATGCATTGGCTAATTTATGACTGTAAATATACAAGCATTCATGTGGAAAGGCTGTGAGTAAGGTTGTAACATCTGGGACTATTGGGGGCAATTGGGATTACTAGTTCATTAATTGCCCTTAGGTCTTGTACTAACCTATATTCATTGTCTTCTTTGGGGATCGGATTTATGGGGGTATTATAGGGAGAAACTACTGGGACGGAGAATTCCTTGTTTAAGGAATTTCCTCTTCATGGGTCTTATTCCTTCTTTCTTTTCTCTAGACAATGGATATTGTTTAATAAACACTGGGAGTAGATTAGGTTTTAATCTGGCTTTATATGGGGTACACTGAACTAAACCAACATCAAGTTTTGAAGATGCCCATACAGAGAATGGGACATCTGTCAATATGTCATTATAAAAACACAGGTTAGTGGGACTCACGTCTAACCCACCCTGTCTAGTGACAGCTACTTTCACTCCAAGGGGACCCATAGATCATGACCCAAAAGTTTAAGGGGACACACAGTTGTAATACGAAATGGGTGCAAAAGTTGTTGGCCAGTAAGGGTACCCTAACTTCAAGTGGCGGTGTGATGCGAATCTGAGCCAGCACTCCATTAATCCCTAAAGAAGGTTCAGATTTTCCAGTAATGCCATCATACATATCTGAGCATAAGGCGGAGCATGTAGCTCCTGTGTCTAATAGAAATGGTAGGGGTTCTCCCTCCACTTCTAGGACTAAGTATGGCTGCTCATGATAACTTGTTGACACCACTATGGCCATTGTATGTTGTGTTTGGGTGCCTCCATGGGTGCAGGGGCTATGTAAGGCTGTCTGTTATACTGTCGGGGATTGTAAGGGGGCCCAGAATTTTTAGGGGGTTTTGGGCATTCATTTTTCCAATGTCCCTGTTCCCCACAGTTAAAACAATGTGTTCTGTTTGAAGTATAATTCCCTCTAGCTCTTCCTCTAGCTCTTCCTCTACCTCTCACATACTGTGATAACCAAAAGTTATCTAATAGTGTGATAATTAGAATATGAATAAATAAAGGTTTTGTTGCTCTTTTCTTAAAAATAAGCAAGAGAAAATGATTTATTAAACTTATTTAAGGTGAGTCAATTAATTTTTGTAATTGATAGAATAATATGAAACTCCACTAAGATACGAATATATAAATATTCAGGAAAGATTATGAGTTAACTGAGATTTAAGTTCAGAGTATGTCATATGTGTTACAAAATAATGCAACAGTTAATGCTGATTAAAAGCAGATTAAGCAAAGCAAAGGTTTAGACTGCTTTGATAAAGTAAAGGTAATTTCTTCACGCACTCACACTTTCACGCAATAAAATATATACACAGTCCAGACATACTAGCTTGAATCCCAAACCGCAATTATACTGAGTCAGATGAAAATCACAATAAATGGTTATAGATATCTCCAATAACAAACAATGGTGTTTAAGGTTAACCCTTTATGAATGATATAAATGTGTAGCGTGGAGAGCGGTACTTATCTTAACAGTAGCGGTGGTAAGAAGCGTGGAGAGCGGTAAGTGCCTTTAAAAATAAAGGCTTGGAGGTAAGTTGCAGCTTCTTAGGTTCAGCGTCTGTTTCGTTGTGAGCGCAGACTTCGGCGTGTGAAAGAAGTTCTGATTGGCGGATGAATTCCGGAAGGATGATCCCGGTCTGAATAGAGGTACAACTGTAGATACCCAGCGGGTATAGAAGGGCGAAGTAAAAGACCTGAAGGTTTAAAGCAACAATAGCACAATGTGGTAGTAGCTCCACAGAGCAGCAAGGAGAAGGTGATAAACAGCTTCAATTTTTCAGGCCCTGATTGAGGGGTAAGCACTTCCTTAAATAGGAAGGAAGTGCTTATGCAGGTTCAGATTTAAAGGGATATTCACACA
The DNA here is from genome assembly GCF_027579735.1 of Bombina bombina. NCBI lineage: Eukaryota > Metazoa > Chordata > Amphibia > Anura > Bombinatoridae > Bombina > Bombina bombina. The sequence continues at coordinate 88,843,728 of NC_069506.1, read as the reverse complement.
TACATTCTATTACTCCCCTGTAATATCCCTTTCCCTGGCCTGGAATGGATCACAATGTGGTAAACTCTGCTTTTGATAAAAAGCAGTGTTTTTTCCCTCTAATTTCCTGATGTCAAAACAACCTGCCCCTTCTTTTTCATGAATTCTTTTCAAGAATTCTGCTGGAGTCAACTCCGGCCAATCAGAGACAAGTTGCTTCACCAACAAGGAAAGCTGAGGTTGCATATTACTAATGCAAGTCTGGACCTTCAGAGAGCCCACGGATCAATATACATAAATCCATTGGGCGACACCCTTCCCACATAATCTTTACATGTTTCTCCTGGCCTAGGTGATGTAAATTGTTTGTTTGGACTGGGATTTGCCCATTCTCAACTCCTAACTTATCATTTAAAACTTTACAACAAAATGCAATACAACACAAAATAAATAAATAAATAATAAAAATAAAAAAATGCAATACCTTTATCTTTAAGAGCAATTAATTATTGAATCTTTTTGCAAAAACCACATTAACTAGAATGTTTGTACTCAGTTACCAGTTATTGTGCTTAATGCTTAAGTTTACAACAAGAGAAGGAAAAAATATCACTATGCTGTTTCTTTCAGTTGTCTCTGGCTTTAATTATCTCTAGGTCAAAGGTCACCCTTCACCAGAAAAAATGTAGCGTTTTACTAACATTCAGAAACAGCAATACATATTAGCAATAGTTTTACTTCTTAATACTTTATACAATAAGCAGTATTTTACTTCCTTAACACTTTATACAATAAACAGTATTTTGCCATACAGCATATTTAAAAAGCAAGCAGCATAAGAATTCATATAAACAATGCAGTATTTATCTTAGAACTTTAAAGCAATGTTAGCCATACAGCATATTTCAAAAGCAAGCAGCAAGAAAATGTGTGGTTTAACCCTTCAGCCAGACTTAATATAACCTGAATTCTACCAAAGAAATCTATTATTCCCCTTTTTGTTTAGTCTATCAAAGACTTAATAATTAAAATCTACAAAGATTCATATATATATTTTACCTGATTTCTACCAAAGAAATCTACTATTCCTCTTTTTAGTCTACCAAAGACAATAGTTAGAATCTACCACGATTCACATATATATTTCCCAACTATTCCTATATGTGTATATGTGTGTATATATATATATATATATATATATATATATATATATATATATATATATATATATATATATATATACAGGGAGTGCAGAATTATTAGGCAAGTTGTATTTTTGAGGATTAATTTTATTATTGAACAACAACCCATGTTCTCAATGAACCCAAAAAACTCATTAGTATCAAAGCTGAATAGTTTTTAGTTTGTTTTTAGTTATAGCTATTTTAGGGGGGATATCTGTGTGTGCAGGTGACTATTACTGTGCATAATTATTAGGCAACTTAACAAAAAAAAACAAATATATACCCATTTCAATTATTTATTTTTACCAGTGAAACCAATATAACATCTCAACATTCACAAATATACATTTCTGACATTCAAAAACAAAACAAAAACAAATCCGTGACCAATATAGCCCCCTTTTCTTTGCAAGGACACTCAAAAGCCTGCCATCCATGGATTCTGTCAGTGTTTTGATCTGTTTACCATCAACATTGCGTGCAGCAGCCAACCACAGCCTCCCAGACACTGTTCAGAGAGGTGTACTGTTTTCCCTCCTTGTAAATTTCACATTTGATGATGGACCACAGGTTCTCAATGGGGTTCAGATCAGGTGAAACAGGAGGCCATGTCATTAGATTTTCTCTTTTTATACCCTTCTTGCCAGCCACGCTGTGGAGTACTTGGACGCGTGTGATGGAGCATTGTCCTGCATGAAAATCATGTTTTTCTTGAAGGATGCAGACTTCTTCCTGTACCACTGTTTGAAGAAGGTGTCTTCCAGAAACTGGCAGTTAGGAACTGGAGTTGAGCTTGACTCCATCCTCAACTCCGAAAAGCCCCACAAGCTCATCTTTGATGATACCAGCCCAACCAGTACTCCACCCTCCACCTTGCTGGCGTCTGAGTCGGACTGGAGCTCTCTGCCCTTTACCAATCCAGCCACGGGCCCATCCATCGTTGGCCCATCAAGACTCACTCTCATTTCATCAGGTCCATAAAACCTTAGAAAAAATCAGTCTTGAGATATTTCTTTGGCCCAGTCTTGACGTTTCAGCTTGTGTGTCTTGTTCAGTGGTGGTCGTCTTTCAGCCTTTCTTACCTTGGCCATGTCTCTGAGTATTACACACCTTGTGCTTTTGGGCACTCCAGTGATTTTGCAGCTCTGAAATATGGCCAAACTGGTGGCAAGTGGCATCTTGGCAGCTGCACGCTTGACTTTTCTTAGTTCATGGGCAGTTATTTTGCGCCTTGGTTTTTTCCACACTCTTCTTGCGACCCTGTTGACTATTTTGAATGAAACGATTGATTGTTCGATGATCACGCTTCAGAAGCTTTGCAATTTTAAGAGTGCTGCATCCCTCTGCAAGATATCTCACTATTTTTTACTTTTCTGAGCCTGTCAAGTCCTTCTTTTTGACCCATTTTGCCAAAGGAAAGGAAGTTTGCCTAATAATTATGCACACCTGATATAGGATGTTGATGTCATTAGACCACACCCCTTCTCATTACAGAGATGCACATCACCTAATATGCTTAATTGGTAGTAGGCTTTCGAGCCTATACAGCTTGGAGTAAGACAACATGCATAAAGAGGATGATGTGGTCAAAATACTAATTTGCCTAATAATTCTGCACTCCCTGTATATATGTATGTATGTATGTGTGTATGTATATATATATATATATATATATATATATGTATGTATATATATGTATGTGTGTGTATATATATATATATATATATATATATATATATATATAGTATATATATAATATTATATATATATATATATATATATATAATGTATGTATATATATATATGTATGTATGTATGTATATGTGTGTGTGTGTATATATATATATATATATATATGTGTGTGTGTGTGTGTGTGTATATATATATATATATATATATATATATTATATATATATATATATATATATATATATATAATATATATATATATATAGATGTGGAGAAGCGCACAAGAAAGGCACCCCTAGTGAAGCCTGTTTTATACAGATACAATAAGCAATGCGAATAAAATCAAACCACTCACGTGATTAAACCTCAATTCATATGAGGTATCAATAAGACACTGGTTATAGCTGATCACTCCTCTGCTCTCCTTCTCTGAATCCCACCGACTTCCCTTTTCTCCTTGGCTGTAGTACAACAGTCCTCTGTGGAATTTAATCCACTATGGAACCCAGGGGCAGGTGGGGGAGAAGATGGGGCAGTACAAACCCGGTGTATAAAAACTAGATGTTTATTGGACAATGTATATACACGTATGAACCATAGTTTTAAAATAACATAACAAAACATAAAAAGCCACCAGTGGTATTAGTAGCTGTAAAAAGCAGCACTGATGGTTAGAACAAATGTCTAATTGTAAGACCCGTTTTCCTTCCATTATTTAGCTGCTGTTTATGTGTAAAAAGAACTTGCCCTCTTCCCAGATCCAATACCAGCTGACACACGAATCACACAACCAGGTGTGTGATACGGTGTGCTGTTTTTGGATCGGCGTGGATAGAGATTCAGGCACTACGTGTGGCGGGGGGTGGAGCCTTATCGTGTTTCGCAACTCGATTGGTTGCTTCGTCAGAGGTAGGGGCCGCCCCCCTCCCATTCTGTCTTATAAAGCGTAGTAGGGCTCAATTAGTTCATAACGGTGTTTCGCTATCGCCATATTGGTTATTGGCAACCCCACCTATGTGTTACATAATTTGATATGCTTAATGATTAATTGAATGCATAGCTTGCAAGTATGTACAATATGAACCTTCCATAGAATTAATGCAGTTAATAAAGATTAATAAAAAAACAAGTTAAAAAACTAAGTTGATAAAAAGCCTTTGCATAGATTGTCATCCTGTGATAATGCAATGTTAGTAAGACAGAGGCTGACCGTTTTATGTCCAAAGTTTTACACTATCATTTAACACAGTGTTATATTTGTTTATACTACCATTCTTGCTGGTCCAGCTTTATCAATCTGCATATAATATTACGATCTATATGCTGAAAGGTCCCTAATTCCCTGTATATATCACAGAGTCCTATTCCCTGTATTATATTACAAATATATACAGATAATGTTTTCATTATTTCTTTATAACATATACACAATACTAGATTATTATCTGGATGTTTAGTATTCAGGTTTTTTTTTTAATTTTAACTCTTTCAGGAACGGAATGAATATATTTTTTCCTCAATTAATGTTGGTTTTGGTCGTGAGTGAGCTCATCTCAGGTGCAGTAATAAAGAGGTCCAGACCAGATATTTATCAAACAAAGGGCTCACCTCAGGAGAGGTAATCTTTATTACACTGTTGCAAACAGTGTCCCAGCACAAAACACAGTAACGCAATACTAACTACATTTTCATATACATGCATTTTTATACTATTACAGTAACTTACAAAGCAGAGAGCTAATTGGCTGATAATGATTGGCCAATAAATCTCACGTGATTAGTGGTTGCCAAAAAAAAATTGGTTCTCTATGTTAGAATTAGTAAGATATGCTTTCTTGGAATTTGGCCAGATACTAATTGGGTTGGAAAAATAATACTAGACAAAGAGGCCTTTATTTTAAGACATTTTAGAAAACAATCCATGAGAAAAAGCCAAAACAAAGTTAGATGTATGTGTAACTTTTTAGGTTAGAAGCAAGTTGTTAGAAAAATGCAGATACGTAGGTTATTAGGTTATAAGTGAATTGCTGTGAAAATTCAGAAATAATATATCTGCAGGTTTCAGAGAAGAGTTCAGTAAAGAAAAGGGAAAAGTTTGGTTTAGACATATAAAATAATGAAAATAGAATAAGCAGCTCATAACATTCCCCCCTTGATCGCAAACGTCAAAGTGCTGCGATCACAAAAACTCAATGTGACTCATGGCCGTTTGACAATCACAATGCTATTAGTACATGGGTGCTCCCATCCAAGATGGTTCACAGGACTACAAGAGGGTATGCAAAAACAAGGTAGGAGTGAAGTTATTAGGTAGGAGACTATTCCACTATTCCCGGATGCTAGTTGCCATCGGGTGGAGTAGACAACTACCTAAAACATTCCTATGTTGTATATGTGTGTGGCATGACATAGTGTGTGTGGCATGACAGTGCAGAAACATCCCCCCCCCCGATTCATTAATAACAATTAACAATCCCTATCATTCTTGTACAGTTGATGGCTAATAGTGGGTTGTCATTCAGTGTCATGGCATTGTTTGGGAGTGTAGGGGATTTCTGCACCTGTGAAGGAAACATAGAGAGTATAAGGCAGGGGGTCAATGCAATATGAAGGGCAAAATAAAACAATACAGAAAGACAATTGAAGAAATAGAAACCACCAGGGAGGAAAAAAGGAGTGGGTTATGGGTATACAGGCTAAGACCGGGGTGGCCATCATGAGTAGATGCTGGTCCATGGTCTCTCCGTGGCCAGTTTCCCAATGTAGGAAAGTTCTAGACGATTCTAGGGACGTAGTGCATCCTGCATAGCGGATAAGACAGGGAAATTTAGGCACAGCTGGTGGTTAGACAATAGCATTGTAAGATCAAGAGGTCAGACGGAAGATATAGAGCAGGAGAGAAGTAGGTGAACTCAGAAGAAATCAGGGTCAAGAGAGATCTCAACAGTGGTGGGAGATTTAAAACATATAAAGGGGAAAACCAGTATTTGGGAAGAAGAATGAGACACAGTGAAAACATTCCTTGCATGTAGAGATTAGACCAGGTTACACATTATAGTAATGCCTGTATACTGATGTTTTGCTGTATACAATAACAATGCCATACAGAAAAAGGGAGTGTAACCATCCCAAATTAGGTAGACAATCAAAGAGATGGTTAAAAATTCCTCCAAGGCCAAACTTGTCATCAATCACATCTCGGACATCCTGGGAAGGGAACCTTATAACTGTGAGATGGTGACTAAAAATTAAGTGATTGATCAGTAACATAGGTACAACATTCTTGCTCACTAGATACCAAACCCCTCCCTCCCCTCCTTGGGAAGCCAGGAGGTAATCAAGGGGCCATCCTATTCTGCAATGCTAGTTTGTCTAAGCTGCTTAAACTATTGGGGCCCCACTCTCTGAACAACTCCTGCACTCTCATTCATGAAGGTCTGTAGTATCACAGATTACCTGAATCATCAGGACATCATCAAGGGGGGTTGACAACCAATGGCTGGGAGGATAGCTCGACCAGTTGAATCTCCAGCATACTGTTGGACAAGGGGGAGACAGAGAGCTTCCAGATTCACGTTTATTGCGAATTGGGCCCAAAGGCAGCATGGGAACAACACGGACGGCTGGGGTTACCACACCCAGCGAAGCAGATGGCTGTATAGTTACCAGGGAGGACTGACACCCGCTGTCTGTCCACATATCAAATACAGCCAAGGGGGGTGGTCTGTTAAGGAAAGATTGTGCAAGGGATGGGGAAACAAAAGTACAATTGGGCCCTGGAGGAAACAAAAACCAAAATACAGGTGAGGATTATAATTCACAGTTTGGATCATACCAGAGGATTTTACCAGCCAGAAATGAGTGCATTACTGGAGATTACATACTCAAATAGGGAGGGCAACCCAACCGCACCGTACCTTTGGCCATTTCCCTGCAGATAGTACCATATGAGGGTGCCTCCCAAAGAGATAAAATTACCTGATAGGTTGAACAATAGTGTACCTGGAGGAATAAAAGGTTAGACAAATCAAAGGTAAAACAATATCAACATTAATACCCCATAAGAGGAAATAGCCCCCCCTTAATGATGAGTGGGAATGCGAGCACAAATATAACAATTGCCCCTCGGTGTGATTGGCTATAGTTTGGAGTAGGGACAACGTGTGAGTTTAGTCCCCATTCACCTAAAGAATAGTTCTCTGTGGACAATTGGGTATTGAGGGTAAATTATCATTATGGGGGAAAGAATCATGAGGGTAAATAGGGGTTGTGGCAGAGGTAGTTACAGGGGGAACGTCATGCCAGAGAAGGGGTGACTTTCGTTTCTCAGCTACCCACTTTATAATTTTCAAACCACATTCACTAGTGGGGCTATGCAAATAGACTGGATTAACAAACCCCTTTAGACCTTTTAATATGAACTTTGAGTATATAATTCCTTGTTGAGGGCAGCTAGTAATAGGAGGAAAAACTGCCACAGATACAAGGTTACCAGAACAAGAGTATTTAGTAAAGGGGGTTTAGGACAAACACACAAACTGACCAGAAGACACATATTGGGAAAAAGAGTAAGAGAGCTATGGTCAAAAGTGTGACACAAAACAAAGGAGACATATTGAGGGGATGTTACTTCAAGGGTATCAACAGAGGAGTGAGACAATGAAAATAAGAGTTAGAAAGACAGATCTTTCAGTTTCACTCATTCAGCTAGTGAGATTTCACTATTTCTGGTTAGTCTGAGTTTCAAACCTGGAAGGGTCTGAATTAACCACTCGTCGTCAGGGGTCTTGGTTACCCCTTCTTCAGAGGCCTTGGTTGCCCCAGCTTCTTCTTTCTTTGCTCCGTTGAAGGCTGCTTCTGCTTCAGTCACCTGACTGCAAGGGGTGTGCAGTCAAATCCAATGGCAAGAGCTGAGAGAGAGAGGCATGTCTGTGGAGAGAATGTAATTGCTTTTACAGTTGCAAAAGATAGGCAGTTAATTATACATCACCTACTGCAAGGTCAGGCAGGTGTAAGGTGTTGGCACTATACAAAGGAGGTGGCCTACCAAACAACAGTTCATATGGTGAGAGCTTGAGGGTCCCCCTATGGTTTGTGTGAGTCCCATACAGTGCTAGGGCCAAAGCACCTGCCCATTTAAGGCTTGCTTGAGAACAAATTTTAGCAATAGTCTGTTTTAGGGTCTGGTTCTTTCTTTCCACTTGGCCTGAGCTTTTCTGGATGCCAAGGGGTATGGAGATGCCAAGTAAAGCCTAAGGCTAATGTCAGTTGCTGAATAATGTTACTTGTGAAATGTGTTCTTCTGTTAGATTCAATTACTCTGGGGAGGCCAAACCTGGGTATGAGTTCTTTTAGCATTCACTTGGCAACTTCTTGGACTTTCACAGTTCTTGTAGGAAAGGCCTCGACCCATCCAGTAAGTTGGTCCACTATAACAAGTAAATGTTTGAAACCCCTACAGGGAGGTATGTCAGAAAAGTCAATTTGTAAACATTCAAAAGTTTGAAATGCCCATTGGCATCCGCCTGGTGGGCCTTTAGGTACCCCCCCTTGGATTGAATTGAGCACAATTCACACAATTCAATACAACTCCTTTTGCAGCTTGATGGATACTGGGGGGCAAACTAGTGTCTGTTAAGGGTTTCAGCAAGTTGTGTGGTACCTCAGTGTGTTTGGTTATGCAGAAAGGATAGCATAAGAGAGAGGTGTGGTTGAGGTAGAGCAGGGCATCCATCTGGAGTGGACCAGATGCCAAAAGAGTCACAGGTAAGACCAAGAATAGTCCAGAGGTGAACAGTTTGTTCAGGAAGAGAAGTGTAAAGAGAAGACAATGTAGTGTCAAGAGGGTGAGGTTTGTGAGTGGGGGTGAGAGAAGGATAAATGGCAGAGAAGCTGCATGCTAAGGAATTTGATCAGCATAACTATTACAAAGTGAAATGGGTTCCTGTGAGTGGGTGTGTGCTTTGCAATGCATGACAGAGATGGAAGTGGGTAAATGGATTGAGTCAAGGAGTGCAGAAACTTGTGGTGCATTGGCAATTTGGGCACCAGCAGAAGTTAGAAAACCCCATAATTTCCATAATTGACCAGTGGCGTATACAATCTCTAAAGCATATTTACTATCAGTGTAAATGTTTACTGACCTGTCCTTTGAGAGCTGACAAGCAAGTGTGAGTGCATGTAGCTCAGCCACTTGGGCACTGTAGTGAGATGGGAGGGGCTCGGCCTCTATAACAGAATCTGTCATGACTACAGCATAGCTGGACTGACGAGAACCGTTCACCATCCTCATTCTTCCATCACAGAACAGTGTCCAATCCAGGTTAGGTAGAGGCACATCAGAGAGGTCATGCCTTGGTTTGGAGGAAAAGAGAGATGCAGATAAACAGTCATGGTGTGGGGTACCATCATCAGGCAGAGGTAACAAAGTTGCTGGGTTGAGAGAGAGATAGTGGATGATAGTGATATTAGAAGGTACAAGAAGCAATGTCTCATACCTATTGAGACGTTGGTTTAAAAAATTTTGTGTATTTTTCTGATTGAGTAAGAGGTGTACTGCGTGTGGCACATAAATGTGTAAAGAATGTCCCTGTACAAGCTCCTTTGCCCTTTTTTTTTCTTTTTGAAATAGCTGATTTAGTCTGTGGTATACCCATCTATAGTAAAAGTTTTTTACTGGAGTCTCATCTATCAATCAGCCTAAGTAAACAAGCCAGCATAAGAAACCACACTCACAGTGGGGTGCAGGATAGTTAAAGGGACAGTTTACCCAAATTAAAAATATTTTTAATTGAAACTGCTAACATAGTTAAATATACTAGTGCTGAGCATACAATAAACCTAATTTTTCTTTCTCTGTAAATATTTTTTGAAATCTCAGATTTTATATAAGTTTGCCTATACCCCTTTAAATATTTTTTTTTCTTTTTTTTTTTCTGCGGCCACTTTGGTTTCCCTGCCTTCAGTGCATAGCACATGCTCCACCCCCTGGCTCCGTGTTGAGCAGTTTTTTTTTGTTTTTTTTTTAGAGCTTGAATACATTCAGGTCAGTGATATCTCTCCGTTTGCAACTTATTTGAAGAGAAAAAAAGAAAACGTTTGCAACATGCAATTCCACTCCTGTATTAGAACATACTTTTACACAGACCAGTATGTATTCAACTCAGAAGTCAAATCAACATCGGCATGAAGCCTTAATAAGCTGGAAAACAAATGTAACTTTTTTTTTTTCCCACTGCTAGTCTCACAGATTGCAGCACAGATTGCAGTTCAGTTTGCATTACAGAGAGGATTGATTTATACTGCCTACCTAAATTTCTGCTATCTAAACGGCAGGTTTTATATTATATGTACAAGGTAGGGTATGTGCACAAGGTGATTATGTAACCAAAGTATTGTAAAACAATCTAAAAAAATATAAAAAATCATCCAGGTCTAATGCAATTCTTATGCTCCCAGAGACAGTTAAATGTAAAGTGTGGGGAGTGATATTTTAATTTATTTTGTTAGCTGCTGATTGTGTGTGCGCATTGGAGGTTTACTGTCTTTAGCATATCATTTACTAAAGCACTTTGATTGGCCATGGGGCGGGGTAATAGAGCATTGTAGCACTGCGCTTTTATCAGGGCATTCCAGGGACATTTAGCTGAACTGCAAAGAAGAGGATAAAAAATGTAAAAACAATATATATATATATATATATATATATATATATATATATATATATATTACAAACTACTACATTTTATGTATTATCTCCTTTACTTGTTAATACAGTGTTATTGCTGCTCATGAACTCCTTTCCCATGAGTGAACTGGCCCTTTAAGTAATAAAATGACAATTTTCCATTGCTCTGTCTAAGCACTGAGCTCCAGTTTTACAGACAAATATAAGATAATGAACACAATTAGATATGCTTATTATCTGAAATTCAACCCATTGCAATAAAAGTGTTTTAAAAACGCAAAACCAGCTACTTCATATTTACAAATAAACTTGCAAATGCAATTTCTCCTACATTTCATATTATGCAGCTTGTATAACAAGTAATTGAAAATGCATCAATATAAAAACAACTTTACAGTGTACTGTCCCCATAAGGGCTGACCATTTATCATGTATATTATATATTCAACCTTGTTGTCTTATTTACCATCAAAACTCCACCTCCCCACTGCATCACAACCTGCATATACTTAAATATCTATTGCAAAAGAAACAGACCCAAATACATACATCTAATGACACACAGTCCATAATACAGCAAAGAAGCAGAACTCCAATGGCAAACAAGACAAGTTTTTTTTTTTTTTTTTACCCACAAACTCTTGCAAATACAACATACTTAACCCATTATTATTATCAGGTATTTGTAGAGCGCCAACAGATTCCGCAGCGCTATATCATATACCAGAAAAACTCTCATATTTACTAGAGCGTGACAAAAATGACACACACCATCGCACTTTCAAAGTCCTTAGTTAATTCACTTGCATATATTTTATATGCCTCAAACAGATGGAAACACATTAAATCTCTCATCAGCACATGCATAAAACAAATATCACTTAAAACCAAAAAAAAATGTTATTATTGGCACACAAAATTAAGAACATACATATGACTTTAAAACCAAGTTACAGCAATAACAAGCAAATCATTACGTCATCAAATTTATTAGCTAAGAATGCCTGATACACACACGCACACACAGCTCTAGCCTGCATCAGACATCAAGGCCAGCTTTATTTTGCAGCGATTGTACACAAAAAATCATTTCTTCTCACATACTTCAAATATTTCACTCCCAGCATTTATTCTAAAGCAATGTTAACATACATGAAACTTTTAGTAATATAGAAAACACATTTTCATTTGGGTTTTGACGTCCGCAACCCTACTATTCTCAAAAAGATAATAGTAGTCCATCTGGTCAGGGCATATATCAACCAGAAGATTGCGGAGGACAATTAATTTAGGGAGCTCAAAGGACCCAAATCTCGGCCACCTTAATTCAGGATCAAGGCTGAGAGTATAGGAAACTCAGAGCTCTGTGCACAAAGTATCTCCCTTTGAGACCCCTTGGAGAGATAACATTATAAGATGATCAAAATATAAATCGGCTTACATAGTAGAGGAAACAGCACACTGATCTGCAGTCTTTGCTTACAGATTGCAGGGACTTTATGATAACCACGTAGAACCTGTACTCTACCACATATACATCTGCATCAGTCTATAAATTCAAGCACATAAGGGAGGGGGGAGAGAAGGGAATAAAGAACTCTCCTGGATTCTCTTCCCACACGCCACAACTGTTAAAAATCTGCATAGTGCACCAGGACATAGACACCAGACCTTTTCGCCCACATGAAAGTGGATGAATATTTTCACAAACTTTCTTCAAACTCCGTAGCTAGCATGGCCCACAGAGCAAAGACCACTGAAAGGAAACAGCATAAAGTTGTTGCTGAGGTCCAGGTTGAAAGCTCAACTCGAATAGAACACTCAAACCATACAGGACTAGACCATGGCTCACTCCTTCATGAGCTTAAGTCCTTCTTCCTCCCCAAAATGGACTCCCTCCAAGCCGGAGTAGATAATCTGACGAGTGAGGTGAGACAGTTCTCCTCGCGTCTGAGTTCAGCTGAGTCCCGCATTTCAGAAGTGGAGGACAGACAATTTGCCTCAGACACAACACTTAAACAAGTAGTTAAAAAGAATCAAATCCTCCAAGAGCGCATTGACGACTTGGAAAATAGAAGCCGTCGCAAAAATTTGAGAATAGTGGGGGTCCCAGAGTCAATTAAAGGAAAGGACTTACTGGAATTCGCAGCCCTCACAATCCCTAAAATGCTGGGCATCCCTGCTGACATTCTACCCATAGACGTAGAAAGAGCCCACCATGTGGGGCCGGAGAGAACATTAGATCACGCTAAAATGAGGCCTAGAATTTTCAAGAGAAGCTACGGATCTTGCGAGCATACAGATCGCATAAAGAAATTCTATATAACGGATCAAGACTCTTGCTTTTTCAAGACTTCTCCATGGAGGTCACCAGACAAAGAAAAGAGTTTGCCCCCTACTGCACTCAGCTACCTGAACAAGGCCGACAAGTGGCCCTACTATATACAGCCAAACTCCGTCTGCAAACGCCACATGGCACCAAATACTTCCACACTCCACAAGCCCTGAAGAGTTATCTAGCCACTGAGAACCAAAAACCACCTACCTGAAGAGACATAGACAATCATGATTCTTCCTCACATTTACTACCAAAGTTCTTTTTTTGAAGATGGAGGGACTTTGCCTCTGTTTTGTTGTCTTCTGGAGCAACCATGATTTCTGTCCACAGATGACGCTGAGATCCATGTGGGATGCTGCTCCTTCTATGGGGAATCCTCAGGATCCTGGTCTGGTATTGCTTTACTTTGTTTGTTAGTTTTTATAGTATAGGAAAAGTTAATGCTGTTTTTAAAAATGTTTGTCTGTCTGTTCCGGCATGGGCCCACCGCACTGATAACCATAGGGGGTGATGTACATCATGGTCAGAAACTGACAGAGCCCACTCAAGCAGTCTCTAAGGGCGGTGTTAATATGTGCCAAACCAAACCACCATTTAGATATGAAGGCCCAGGGCTTCTGTTAATTTTAAGCCTCATGTCACTACTTACCCTAGAAAAGGGCACAACCATCGTAATCGCCACTTTAATTTGTGGGGTGACAGGGATTGTCTGGGTAGCACCCACCCAGTGGGCCCTATGGTTAAAGATACACGTATATAACAATATAGCAGTCACAATGCCTACACGTCTAACTTGTTTTTGTTTTTTTCTGGTCTTGGCACATGGGACGACCTTCATAACCCCAATAAATAACCATTACCTATTCACCCAGGGTAGCACCCGACAGAGTGCACCACAACCTCATATACTGATGCCAATTCCTTGTCCTACCCATTTAAAAACAAAACGCCACAGCATACGCGCCCCTACATGTGAGAAAGCCAGTGACACCTATGGGATACATGACAAACTGTTGGTTGTATTACAGGATACTGCTGTTTCCAAAGATATGGGGGGGTTGTCTGTCTCCCATTTGTTGCATGGAGTAATAGATGTAACCAAATGTTTCTAACAGATAAAGTGATAAAAAGTATTGTGTTTGCCATGTCTCAATGTATCCCAACTCCCCTGTCTGTGGTATCCCTTAGTGTCCCTGCCCTCTGTCCCTTTTCTCTCTCACCCCCTCCTTTTTTTTTTTTTCCTTCCGCAGGCCTCTGGTCCAGGCATATGTACTCACACACTTTAACCTAACATGTCATTGAAGGTAGTAACTTGGAATGTGGGTGGCATTAACTCACCCATAAAGCGTAAAGCAATGCTTACTCACCTTTGAAAGATGGGATCAGATATTGCTCTATTACAAGAGACACTTGACAGATAGTGAACATCCAAAGTTGCAGAGGGATTGGGTGGGGCACCTGTCGTTCCTGTCACACACAAGTGCCAGTCGTGGACTGGCTATTATGTTTGGGAAGAGACTTGCGGTCAAGATTAGTCACACTCACATGGATAAGGAGGGGAAGTTTCTGATAGTAAAGGCCAATGTCAACTCAACTGACTATTTATTCTGCAATATATATGCTCCAAATCATAGATCCACGAAATTTTGGGAAAACCTGATACAACAATTATCCCCACACTTAGGATCTAGACTGATAATTGGAGATGACTTTAATATAGTGGCCTCACATAAATTAGACAGGTTTTGGACAGAGACACACCTCATTAAAGTCCCAAAAATTAATTACAAAGCCAGATATGAAAAGAAAATCTTTGGAATGTTGGAATCTGACTTAGACACATGTGACAATTGGAGACTATGTCACCCAGAGGGCAAAGATTACACTTGTCTTTCAAAGACTAAGCACAATCTATCTAGAATAGACCTATTCCTGATCTCTAATTCCCTGACTACACAGGTTCGTCAGTGCAAAATACATGACATTCTCCTGTCTGACCATGCGCCAGTAGAACTCACCCTAGGCTCTCAGGGGCCACACCCAAATAGAAATGTCCTTAGATTCCCGACATACTTGTCAACATCAGAGACGTTTATAAAATATCTGACACAATGCTGGACAGACTACTATACTGATAATGCTGCACACCTAGACAATCCGCAGCTATTCTGGCAGGCGGCAAAAACAGTTTTAACGGGCTCTATCATCTCTTATGTGTCTAAACTCAAATATAGAACCCAATATCCTCACAATGCCTTGCAGAGGCGCCTGGGACAAGCGTACCACATGTATGTTCAGAGTAACACTAGAGACACACATGAGTTATACTTAGCTGCAAAAGCAGAGCTAGACGCTTTTATAAAACATCAAGCCGCAGCAGGTCTGTTGAAAACTGCAGGCACATACTATGGGTTTGGCAATAGATCAGGCAAATTGCTAGCACTGCTAACGAGACCACAGACGGCAAGAACCAGGATAGCTGCACTAAGATATCAGGGTAAAACATACAGCGAACCTTCGGACATTGCACAATGCTTTGCAAACTTCTTTACTCATCTCTACACTAGACCGAAACCTACAGCTCAGGAAACCCAGACTCAATTCTGGCACTCACTTAAGTTACCGCAACTGACACAAGATCAAATAGACACATTAAATGCACCCATGACCAATGAGGAGATTTTACTCACCCTTAAATCTATTCCGGCAGGTAAAACACCAGGTCCTGATGGACTACCCTCAGAATTTTACAGGCTTTTACAATCACATATCGTCAGCACATTAACTAAAGTATTTAACACCTTCTTGCTGACCGATACGCTCCCCTCGAAGAACTACACTTCTGCACATATTACTCTCATCCCCAAACCGGGCAAAGACCACTCATTACCTGAATCATACAGACCAATATCATTGTTAAACACTGATTACAAGCTATTCATGAAAGTCCTGGCAAACAGACTGAGACCTATCTTGCCGACACTGTTACACTCGGATCAGACCGGGTTCGTCTTTAAACGCACCTCGGTGGTAAACCTTCGTAGGGTCCTGCAGGTCATCGATCATTATTGGTCGCGGGAGGGGAGGGAGGAGACGGACGCCGCATCGGAGGCCTTCCTGCGGTCGCTTGATGCAGAGAAGGCCTTCGATCGGGTGGAATGGCCTCACTTGGTGCACACTATGCAGAGGTTCAACTTTAAAGGTGCTTTTCTTGATGTTATCTGTAAGGTATACAACTCCCCAGAGGCGCGGGTTCTGATCGATGGTCTCTTTTCCCCTGACTTCCAGTTACAAAGAGGCACTAGGCAGGGTTGTCCTTTGTCGCCATTGTTATTCAATTTGGCACTGGAACCCCTGGCGTTGAAATTGCGACAGGTCTTCCCGGGAATTATCTTAGATGTCCCACTTCACTTAGCATTATACACAGATGACATGCTGTTATTTGTAAAAAACCCAGCAACTCATGTCCCCCGTATACTACAAACGATTGGGACATTCTGGGGTTTCTCGGGCTATAAGATAAACACAGCTAAATCGGAGGTCCTTTGGCTAAGGAGATACCCAGGTACCAACTTTAACTATCCTTTTCTGGAGGTGTCGGACTCACTCACATATCTGGGCATAAAACTACACAGAGATCTGCATCAAATATATAGGAAGAACATCTCTGAAAGGTGCGAGAGCTTATCCTCACAATTGAAAAATTGGCTTAACCTCCCTTTAGGTCTATTGGGCCGGATAAACTTAGTGATAAAATGGCGATATTACCCAAGATATTGTACCCATTACTTATGTTGCCTTTTCTGATGACCAAGACAGATTTAACCCTATTGAACAGGGCCATGACATCCTTCATATGGCGTGGGAAAAAACCCTGCATAGCCGCAGAGAGGCTACAACTCTCCTTCCTTAATGGAGGCCTAGGTCTCCCAAATCTGAAGCTCTACAATTGGGCCGCGCTGGCGAGATTAGTCATGGATTGGCAGCTTAATACTTGCCACTTTTGTGATGAGAGACTGGAGGAAACAAGGATAACACCTTTGACACTGGCTTATTTGCCTTATGCACAACTGAAAGACATACCTCCTCTTGTTATAAGCAGTGTCCTATACAGGGACCCCTTACGGGCATGGTCTAAGATTAACAAACACATGAACATTGACCTACCCACCCCCAGATTTATACCTATACGAGGAAATCCGGCGTTTCCGGCAGGAGACGAATATGAACCGTTTCGTATGTGGGGGGAGCGCGGAATTAGAACAGTGGGAGATGTTCTAGACACACTACAACACACAATAAAATCTTTTCAGGAGCTGAAATTCAAATTTAACCTCCCCAACAAGCACTTCTACGCTTACTTACAGCTGCGACACTATGTGTCGACCTTACAAACGTCTTATCCAGGCTTTTGGAACAAATCACCTTTCGCCATATCTCAAACTCAGTTCCAATTAGGGGGGTTCTCACTGTCAAACTTCTATACCCAACTGATAAAACAGAGGGAAAACACGATACACACGAAAATGTTAATAAAAATACAAGAGGACATATCGACAGAAATAGGCATTCAAGACTTTAAAAATAGCTTGGAAAATGTTAAAAAAGCGTTTTTGTCGATCCCTCTCAGAGAAGCACAGGTTAGAATGCTTCATAAAGACTATATTACGCCACACAGACTATCCAAATGGAATTCACAAATCCCCAACACTTGTGTCAAGTGTAGTTGTGAATCTCCCTCATTCCTGCACTACTTCTACGCATGTCCAGTCATTAAGCGCTTTTGGGGACACTACCAATACTGGATAAAATCCACCTTCACCATAGATATGGCATTAGACACAAATAAAATATATTTACTCCAATGGGAAGACACCCATAAACACCATCACAGAATTCTCACATTATGCATATTAATAGCGAGACACTGTATCCTCTCTAGATGGATCTCTAGGCAGGTCCCGACTATAGCACAATTTAAACGCCTCCTAATGAGACAATTATTTATAGAGCAACATGACGTTAAACTGAACACAGGCCAGAGGCTTCAACCCTTTTTAAAGAAATGGCAACCCTTAATAATTACCCTCAGCCCAGAACTGCAAAGACAGGTTCTCAAACCTTTTGCCCATCTGGAGGTAATGATGCTGGCAACCCTCGGTGGGGAATGGCAGGCCCTGAGGGACCTTCCAGAGAACCAGCGGCATGTAACACGTGCCTATGAAGAGATCTTACTCTAAATTCCACAAGTATTAGTGTGCATGCCACCCTGGATCGTGGGACCCGTGGAGAGAAGCGAAGGAAATCTAATTATTTATACTTTTTTTTTTTTTTTTTTTTTCCCCCTCTCTTTGTTTGTCTCCCCCCCTCCCCTCCTGTCTTCCCCCTTGTCTCCCTGTGGTTCTAAGATGTTCACTTTTAGTATTGTGTTAAGAAGTTTTTGATATGTTGTATAAAATTAAAATGTTTTGGAGACGGGGATGTCTGCATGGGATATCACCATAATCAATGCAAACCCACAAGACGCATGGACATAGGAAAGTCTCTTGGACTATTTTTTCTTGCCTGATGGAATATTGTAAGATCTTTTATCTCCTGTGTCATGCTTACCATTTATGTAACCGAAAGCTCTTCTTTTGTGTGATATCTTTGTCTCCAACAATAAAGAGTATTAAAAAAAAACAAAAAACAAAAAAACAAGGGGAGAGGCTTTGTTTACTTTAGACAGCCGGGATCCCATTATTATATCCCTGTTCCTTAAAGTGAATGTAAATTTTGATGACAAAGTGCCCAGTCTACAAAAATTAGACCAAAAACAGGGCCCCTTTAACCCATCAAAATCCACACCTCGCTCTAATCAAACTTAACACATAATTAAACACATAGTTAAAGACATGCAAGTTGTTCTCTTTCTGTATACACCAGATCTGGTTCTCCTGTCACCTTTATAATAAGGGAAAGATAGTTAAAACAGGATAGGTGTATACATGACCAAACACCTCCCAGTGGGGTGACGTATTAATAGATGTACTATCACTAGTGATTCACTTTCACTGGTTTTTAAAATTAAAATTAAAACCAACATTACTTAAGGAAAAAATATATTCATTCCATTCCTGAAAGAGTTAAAATTCCAAAAAACCCTGAATACTAACATCCAGATAAACAGATACTAATCTAGTATTGTGTATATGTTATAAAGAAATAAGGAAAACATTATCTGTATATATTTGTAATATAATGCAGGAATAGGACTCTGTGATATATACAGGAATTGGGGACCTTTCAGGCATATAGATCGTAAAATTATATGCAGACTGATAAAGCTGGACCAGTAAGAATGGTAGTATAAACAAATAACACTGTGTTAAATGATAGTAAGACAGGCTGACCGTTTATGTCAAAGTTTTACACTAACATTGCATTATCACAGGATGACAATTTATGCAAAGGCTTTTATCAACTTAGTTTTTTAACTTGTTTTTTTTATTAATCTTTATTAACTGCATTAATTCTATGGAAGGTTCATATTGTACATACTTGCAAGCTATGCATTCAATTAATCATTAAGCATATCAAATTATGTAACACATAGGTGGGTTGCCAATAACCAATATGGCGATAGCAAAACACCGTTATGAACTAATTGAGCCCTACTACGCTTCATAAGACAGAATGGGAGGGGGGAGGCCCCTACCTCTGACGAAGCAACCAATCGAGTTGTGAAATGCGTAAGGCTCGGCCCCAGCCACACGTAGTGCCTGAATCTCTATCACGCCGATCCAGAACAGCACACCGTATCACACACCTGGTTGTGTTATCGTGTGTCAGCTGGTATTGGATCTGGAGAGGGCAAGTTCTTTTACACATACAGCAGCTAAATAACGGAAGGAAACGGGTCTTACAATTAGACATTTGTTCTAACCGTCAGTGCTGCTTTTTACAGCTACTAATACCACTGGTGGCTTTTTATGTTTTGTTATGTTATTTTAAACTATGGTTCATACGTGTATATACATTGTCCAATAAACATCTAGTTTTTATACACCTGGTTGTACTGCCCCATTTCTCCCCACCTGCCCCTGGGTTCCATAGTGGATTGAGTTCCACAATTGTGTCTGGAGACACAGAGACTGTTGTACTACAGCCAAGGAGAAAAGGGAAGTCGGTGGGATTCAGAGAAGGAGAGCAGAAGGAGTGATCAGCTATAACCAGTGTCTTATTGATACCTCATATGAATTGAGGTTTAATCACGTGAGTGGTTTGATTTTATTCGCATTGCTTATTGTATCTGTATAAAACAGGCTTCACTAGGGGTGCCTTTCTTGTGCGCTTCTCCACATCTTGTTTTTCCAGGAATCCACGGGGAGAATCCGCTTGTCCAAGAGGATACTCTTTATTTCCAGACAAAGCAGCAAAGAACCTATAGGCACTTGGGAACTGTTACAAGAGTGGTCAATAACAGACTGTGTTTTTAACAGCCGATTAACACTAAACATCCACTGTGCTGGACTGTATTTGTATCTTAGAGATACAATTATACATATATTTATATATCAACTGTGATTTTGCTACAACTATATTTACTTTATTTCAATTGTATATTGTGTGTATATAGGTTTATATAACGATATAACTATCAGACTATATCTCCACATAGTATATACTGGTATCCTTGTACAATACTAAAGGTCCAGTTACATATTCCTAAGCGCAGAAATTTACTCTTTTTATTTTTATATATATATACTGAAGAAAGAGACAACGATTCCGGACTGGTAGCCAATGTCAGTAGTGTTTTTATTCAGCAGGTGGTAGACAGATACAGCAGCTTCATTCTATATGACCTGTTTCGTGCATGCTCTCATGCGCTTCCTCAGAGATAGCTGATGTAGTGCCACAGGAGAGATTAAGTAAGGTGAGAGAGTAAATTGATTAAGTCTCAGTGGTCTATACTTAAGGGGAGTGTTAAATAGATTTCAACCTGTGGTACTACAGCATACACTAGAGAGATGATACATTACAATTAGATACAGCATAATTTTACAATTGCATATTATTAAATGTTTTTTTATGAACATATTCTCCAAAATAAGAAAATACATAATGGTTACTTCAGAAAGAAAACAATAATGTAGAAAACAAAGTGAGGATAAGGGCTAAAGGTAAAAAATAAACAAAGTAAGAGTGTGAAAGAAAAAACACACAAAAAGACAACTAAGTAAAAATTGTGAGTCTTAATAAGCTACATGCTAAAGTTAAAAAGATATTGTTATGGTTAAAAACATTTCTGGATTGTCTATATGAATGTCCTGCATGCTTCTACATAGTATAATATGTATAATATGTCCTGCATGCTTCTACATAGTATAATTGGTCAATCAAGATTCAGACATAAGTGTTTTAGACATGCAGGAAAACAAGAAAGAACTATATAGTCCTATTCATCTTACTTTTTCATATATATGTGTATATATATGTGTGTTTGTGCATGCACACACACCTATACATGTGTACATACACAAACACACACATGTAGAAAGCAAGGACTCTCCCTTGATACAGACTTTTGTAGTGTCTAATTCAAAGTGCTTGCTGATTCATTCCCTTATTGGGGTGATATGTTTCAGTTTTCATATTTAGTGCCATGTTGGTATATACTAATAATGATGTACTAGAAAGATTCTCTAAAGAGTATGTATACAGATATAGGTGGACCTATTAAGTAGAGGGAACCGATTGGATTTGAAGCTATTTAATTATTTTATTATTTAGTTGTTTATATATTTTGAAAGAAAAGGTTTTCTGTAATGTGAGCTATACCTAGGTGTAGGCCACACTGGAGGCGCAGAAGCTGACACTATAAAAAGAAAAGCTGCTGGAGTGAGCCGAAGAGTGTGTTCACACTACCCTTATGAGTAATCACACCGTATAGTTTGGAAAAAAGGCAAGATGTGGTTCACTACACAGCGCTAGTCTTGTAATTTATGTTTAACCTATGTGGTATTGAGTATTATTATAAATATGGAGGCTGACTGATGTGATATAGTGTTCTATGTTTCTCGCAGCCGTTAGGGGCTTGTATAAGATGTTGCTATGATGTAACAACCTAATTCTGATGTATAAAAAACCAAGAATATAGGAAATTTCCAGCTAAGTAACTTGTATAGGGTGTTACTACAGTGAGACGACCCCCTTCTGTTATGTGAAAAAAGATGGTAAACAGAAAGTCCTGCTCAAGTATGTTGGCTGTTCAGTGTGTACCTGTTGATGCGTGTATTAATTCGCACTTTGATTTCAAATATTGTAAAACCGGAACATGCAACAATCTCTAGGCAAATAATTGCTACACTGAACACATTTCATAACATTGAAAAAGGAAGGAATAGTGATACAATGTAACGAACAGTTATATATAAAAAAATAGACTCTGATATATGTCCAGCCTGAATACGAGAACTATACTATCTGCACAAGACTTTACAAATCATATGTGAACACCTGATAGTGTAAGCAGGTAAATGAATGGCAATCCCCAAATGGGCTCACAGCCTACTTACATTAGGTGACCTCAATCATATGAGGTAAGGAACGGGTGTTGTAAATAGTATTCTCCTGCACCGATCCTCAGGTGGTTATCTCGGGTTCCTGTGCGGTGTCTTGTAGAACTTGGGCTTGCCAAGTGTAAATCAGGTTCCGTGCTGTGTCTTTTAACTTGTTCCACTCCCAATGGTCTCCTTTTCCAAATACAGGTGATGGCGAATTTTCTCTGATAACTCCGACGTGTTTATATGGGGGAAGGAAACAAAGAACATAGCATAATACTGTTTATATAGTAAAAGTTTTTATTGCTAAGCATATATGAAATGGTACTCACAAACAAAACCTCAATTAATATGAGGTATCAATCTTGCGTATAAAATATCAGTACCGGTGACCAAAAGACAAATGAAAGATTCCACCAAGCACATACGATATGTGTAAGCGAATACTCCAACAGACATATATGTAGATATATTTACAAGTATAAAAACTCAGATAATAGCGAGCTGGACATGAGTCCCAAATAACCACTATGTTAGAAGTAATTAAAATAAGCAGCCGGATTCAACACTCCGTTGGAGTATTCGCTTACACATCGTATGTGCTTGGTGGAATCTTTCATTTGTCTTTTGGTCACCGGTACTGATATTTTATACGCAAGATTGATACCTCATATTAATTGAGGTTTTGTTTGTGAGTACCATTTCATATATGCTTAGCAATAAAAACTGTTTTACTATATAAACAGTATTATGCTATGTTCTTTGTTTCCTTCCCCCATATAAACACGTCGGAGTTATCAGAGAAAATTCGCCATCACCTGTATTTGGAAAAGGAGACCATTGGGAGTGGAACAAGTTAAGACACAGCACGGAACCTGATTTACACTTGACAAGCCCAAGTTCTACAAGACACCGCACAGGAACCCGAGATAACTACCTGAGGATCGGTGCAGGAGAATACTATTTACAACGTCCGTTCCTTACCTCATATGATTGAGGTCACCTAATGTAAGTAGGCTGTGAGCGCATTTGGGGATTGCCGTTCATTTACCTGCTTACACTATCAGGTGTTCAGCCTGAATACGAGAACTATACTATCTGCACAAGACTTTACAAATCATATGTGGACATATATCAGTCTATTTTTTTTATATATAACTGTTCGTTACATTGTATCACTATTCCTTCCTTTTTCAATGTTATGACATGTGTTCAGTGTAGCAATTTTTTGCCTAGAGATTGTTGCATGTTCCAGTTTTACTATATTTGAAATCAAAGTGCGAATTAATACACGCATCAACAGGTACACACTGAACAGCCAACATACTTGAGCAGGACTTTCTGCTTACCATCTTTTTTCACATAACAGAAGGGGGTCGTCTCACTGTAGTAACACCCTATACAAGTTACTTAGCTGGAAATTTCCTATATTCTTGGTTTTTTTTATACATTAGAATTAGGTTGTTACATTATAGCAACATCTTATACAAGCCCCTAACGGCTGCGAGAAACATAGAACACTATATCACATCAGTCAGCCTCCATATTTATAATAATACTCAATACCACATCGGTTAAACATAAATTACAGGACAAGGGCTGTGTAGTGAACCACATCTTGCCTTTTATTTATTTATTTTTTTATTTATTTATTTATTTATTTATTTATATATATATATATATATATATATATATTATTTTGAACAATTTAAATGGAGTAATGTATTTAACTTGTAATCATCTCCAACTTTTTAACATCATATCTATGTTTTAACCTATGCTAATGTGTTACACAAATTACTCATGAGTGATTGATGAAATATTGCTGTTGAAAAGATCAGCAACATATTCTATCGGCTTGCAGTACTGGTGTGGGAGGAAGGATGGAGGTGGGCGGGCGGTGCATCTTGGGAAGGGAGGGATTCTCTGGCAAAAAAAAAATTGGTGGGGGAGATGGATGTATGTATGTATTGGGTACTTGTAAAGGGCGGCTAATCACCCGTAAGGGTCTCAAGGCGCTGCTCATTTTATCAACCTAGGAAGGATGAAAGGCTGAGTGGACCTCAATGGGGATCGAACCAGCAACCCTTGGGTTGCTACAGAGCTCAGCCACAGTGCCTTAGCATGCTGACCTATCTGTCCGGCTTGGGCTGCTACACTGGAGGTATGGGCTGCTACACTGCAGAAATAGTTAAGAGAGGGGGATTGTTGGGACCTAGTGTCAAACCAGTTGATTGAAGGGTGAGAGGGAATCCCCACACTACAGAAAAAAATAAAATTATATATATATATATATATATATATATATATATATATATATATATATTTAAAACTGTTGTAGTGCAGGGATCCCTACTCACCCACCCACCTTACTAATCTCCCCCAAACAGCTCTCTAACCCTCCCCCTCTTTCTAATAGTTTCGCCAGCTGTCTCCAGTACATTATTCTTATTATATATATATACATATATATATATATATATATATATATATATATATATATATATATATATACACACACATACACACATACACACACACCCCTCGTTCGGTTCAATTTACACCGTTTCAGAATTACAACCTTTTTTTTCCAGTCATGTGACTGCTATTGAAAATCATTGAGAAGCAGTGCATTTATTAAAATAGCCAGTAGGTGGAGCTGTCCGCTTGTGTTGCAGCAAAGCCAAGCAAGCTGAAATTAATTAGTTTAACCAGACCTATCGAGCAGATTTCAAAGTAACAAGATCTTCCTGTCTATAAATCAGTCTAGATTGGAATGCATAGAAAGAACTGTTTGCAGAAAAATGCAAGTGAAGTCTGTGTTGTGTGATTATTTTATTAGGTTTATAATGCTGTTTAGCAATTAAAGTCTTCATTTCAAAGCTTTAAAAATAATGTATTAGGTGTTACTTATGACAATTTTGAGAGGGGCCTGGAACCTTTCTCCCTCACTTCCCATTGACTTACATTATAAACTGGGTTTCAATTTAAAACCATTCCTTCTGGAACCCAACCCCGGCGTAAACTGAGGGCTACTTGTGTGTATATGTATGTATATGTGTGTGTGTATGTATATATGTGCATGTGTGTGTGTGTATATGTGTGTTGAGAGCTGTTTGGGGGGAATCAGAGAGGTGGGTGGTGGAGGAGGGTTCCCTACACTACAGAAATTTTAATTAAAAAATAAAAATATATATCTATATTAAACATCCCTAAACTGCATACTAGCACATTGTCTGCCAGTACCTAAGATAAGTAAAATTCACCCATTTCCAGGCACACAATAATTTAGCGCTCCACTTGTAATCTAAATGAGCTTTTGGTGACCTTTCCCTCTCTAATGTTTTGGTATCTGAAAGATATGCAAGAGAGGAAAGAATGTGTTATTATTACATGTTGGAATGGAGACTCTCTCGTCTATGAATCCCCATTTGAATAACCCACGAGCCGCCACTGAAGAGCATGTCGTTTTTATGAGACTTTATTTACTTCCATTGTTACTTTTTTCACAATCTCTTGTTATATGCACACTTTTTAAGACAAAAGCAACTATTGAGTATGTGTACAAGTTCAGTGTATACATAAATTAGTCTGATAAATTTATTAGAAAAATAAAATCTGCTGTTTATTTAAAATTCAGAGTAAGTGTTATTGCAGTAACTCTTTATTATACACTTGTTAATTATGTAATTCTACTATGTTTAATGGCTCTTTAAAGTACAGTCTGGAAACAGCTATAGATTTTACCAATACGTTTATAATGTAAAATACTTCTAGACAAAACTGACATGCACATGTGCAATACAATTTTGGTAGGAATGTCACTAAGTGTTTGAGATCTTTTAAGGGTTTTCATAGACTTCATGGAAGCCAAAGTTAAGAAGCCAAGTGAAAATAAAACATAGTGGGGTATTTTCATAAATAAAAAGAGAGAAGCGCTCAACCTGGGAATGAACAATAGCATAATAACTTGTTCTATGGCTAGTTACTACCAAACCGCCTTTCACAGAGAAGAACTTTCCTGAAGCATATCAGTCTGATCCTGACTTCACAGTACAGTCCAGTCCCGAAATACCAGGCAATCCCTCTCTGAATGAGAGAAACCGCAAAACCCCAGACGTACGTTTTGGCCTATTGTGGGCCTGGTATTTTGGGCTGGACTGTACTGTTAAGTCAGGATCAGACTGATATGCTTCAGGAAAGTTCTTCTCTTTGAAAGGCACATGTTGAGCAAAAAGAGGCTGCTTCTTGGGTGGTAACTAGCCATAGAACAAGCTATTGTTCGTTACCAGGTTGAGCGCTTCTCCCTTTTTTATTTATGGTGTAGTATTTGTCTAACATGTTTGCAAGATATCTACAGGCAGCGTCAACTCTTCTGTATAACCACACCAACCAGTATACAGCAGAAAATGAAAAGTTAAGCAAAATATTGTCACAATTATGCAGCGAGCCGACCAATAAATAATGCAACTTGAAACAGAAGGGTGACAAAATATACAGTGTATACAAGCAAAATCTTCGTGCACGCCAACATCTGGAGGTTGGATAGTGTGGCTGTGCTAAATACCTCACTTAATAAACTTCTATGGGGGGGGACTACAAAACGCTAAATGCGTGCAAAAAAAATAGTGCATTTCTTCACACATGTATATTAAAAATAAAATATCATTTTATACTATCACCCACCTCCTCTTAAAATGGCTGTAATCAAATCACAAGTAGAAACATTATGGACACTTTAAATTCTTTGTTGCTCATGACTCATTTTGCATTGTTGCTGACATGAATACCTAATCTGTTGATACACAAAAATCCTTGTGTGAACTCTAGGGGGCACAAAGAAAAAGAAGCTATACTTGTAAACAATAAATATCATCATATAATGTTGGTTATCACTATATATTACAGCACTTTAATACTATATAATACAATCAATCAATCAAAATACAAACAATAAATATAGTACAAAGAGGAACCCTTATTTCCAATAGGTCTTATCTGTTAAGAATTTGAGTCCTTGGGGTAGGTTCCCGATTCCCAATTGAAATAGGAGATGTTCCAGGTGGTGTTTCAAGTAGATGGGCTTTGCTAAACAAGCCTTGGCAGGTTGTCAGCGCCTTGTAAAAATCAAGCCAAACTCCAGGTGAACTCTGTGAAAGATCACAAAACAAGGGTGCCTCCTAGCGTGATATTGTTTGGCACTATACTAGGTGTAAATGTGCAAGAGCGTACTCACAAGTAAGGCAGCACCCAAGTGAAGCAGGCTGGGAGATTTCAGTGACCCAGCTCACTGATCCAGCGTGAGAACAGTGTTCCCAAATCTTATCAAATGTTTTTCCAATGCACGAAACAAGCTCAGACTCTCAAAGTGAATTAAAACTTCAATTTAATAAAATATATGTAAAAACAAACGCCTAGATTTAGAGTTCGGCGTTAGCCTTAAAAAGCAGCGTTAAGGGGTCCTAACGCTGCTTTTTAATGCCCGCTGGTATTACGAGTCAGGCAGGAAAGGGTCTACTGCTCACTTTTTTCCTGCAATTTGAGGCTACCGCAAATCCCCTTATGTCAATTGCGTATTTTATCTTTTTCTATGGGATTTGCCTAACACCGGTATTACGAGTCTTGGAAGAAGTGAGCGGTACAGCCTCTACCGCCAAGACTCCAACCGCAAAAAAAAAAAAGTCAGTAGTTAAGAGTTTTATGGGCTAATGCCGGAACATAAAGCTCTTAACTACAGTGCTATAAAGCACACTAACACCCATAAACTACCTATGAACCCCTAAATAAAACAAACTAAAATTACTATCATTAAATAAATTAATCTATTTAAGACTAAATACTTACCTATAAAATAAACCCCAAATATAGCTACAATATAACTAATAGTTACATTGTAGCTATTTTAGGATTTATATTTATTTTACAAGCAACTTTGTATTTATTTTAACTAGGTACAATAGCTATTAAATAGTTGATAACTATTTAATAGCTACCTAGTTAAGATTAATTACAAAATTAACTGTAAAATAAATCCTACCTAAGGTTACAAAATACACTATCAATAAATTAATTAAATAAATTAACTACAATTATCTAACTAAAATACAATTTCAATAAACTAAACTATAATACACCAAAAAACCAAACACTAAATTTACAAAAAAATAAAAAAAATATCTCCAAGAATTTTTAATCTAACTACACCCTAATCTAAAGCCCCCCCAATAATAAAATGCCCTACCCTCATATACTAATTTACAAAGTAATCAGCTCTTTTACAGCCCTTAAAAGGGCTTTTTGCGGGGCATTGCCCCAATGTAATCAGCTCTTTTACATGTAAACAAAACAAATATAATCCCCCCAACACCCCTACTCTAAAACCCACCCGATCCTCCCCCTTAAACCTAAAACTATCCCCCTGAAGATCCACCCTACCATGAGCCGTCTTCAGCCAGCCGGCCATCGATGAAAAGAAGAGGACATCCAGACCGGCAGAAGTCTTCATCCGATCGGGCAGAAGAGGTCCTCCAAGCGGCAGATGTCTTCATCCAAGCGGCATCTTTAATCTTCAATCAACCGGAGGGGAGCCATCTTGAATCTCAGCCGACGCCGAGCCATCCTCTTCTTCCGATGTCCTAAGGCCGAATGGAAGGATTCCTTTAAAATGACGTCATCCAAGATGGCGTCCTCTCCGAATTCCGATTGGCTGATAGGATTCCATCAGCCAATTGAAATTAGGTAGAACAAATCCAGTTGGTTGATTTAATCAGCCAATCGGATTGAAGTTCAATCTGATTGGTGAGCCAATCTGGATGAGCCAATAGAATGCGGAGGTCAATTCTATTGCTCATCCAATCAGCCAATCGGATTGAACCTTCAATCCGATTGGCTGATGGCATCAACCAATTCAGATTTTTCCTACCTTAATTCCGATTGGTTTATAGAATCCTATCAGCCACATCGGAATTCCGAGGTGACGACATCTTTGATGACGTCATTTAAAGGAACCTTCATTCTGCAATTAGGACATCGGAAGAAGAGGATGGCTCAAGCATCGGCTGGATTCAAGATGTTTCCACTCCGGTTGATTGAAGATAGACATGCCGCTTGGATGAAGACATCTGCTTGCTTGGAGGACCTCTTCTGCCCCCATCGGAATGAAGACTTCTGCCGGTTCCGGCATGTCCTCTTCTGTCCCATCGATGGCCGGCTGGCTGAAGACGCTCAAGGTAGGGTGATCTTCAGGGGGGTATGTTAGTTTTTTTTTTTTTAAGGGGGGATCGGGTGGGTTTTAGAGTAGGGGTGTGTGGGTGGTGGGTTTGTAATCGTTGGGGGGGCTTGTATTTGTTTTTTTACAGGTAAAAGAGTTGATTACTTTGGGGGCAATTGCCCTGCAAAAAGCCCTTTTAAGGGCTGGTAAAAGAGCTGATTACTTTGTAATTTAGTATAGGGTAGGGCATTTTATTATTTTGGGGGGCTTTTTTATTTTATTAGGGGGTTTAGATTTGGTGTAATTAGATTAAATTGTTGTATTTTTTTATTTTTGTAATTTAGTGTTTGTGTTTTTTGTATTATAGTTTAGTTTATTTAATTGTATTTTAGTTTAGATAATTGTAGTTAATTTAATTAATTTATTGATAGTGTAGTGTTAGGTATATTTGTAACTTAGGTTAGGATTTATTTTACAGGTAATTTTGTACTTATTTTAACTAGGTAGCTATTAAATAGTTATTAACTATTTAATAGCTATTGTACCTAGTTAAAATAAATACAAAGTTGCCTGTAAAATAAATATAAATCCTAAAATAGCTACAATGTAACTATTAGTTATATTGTAGCTATATTAGGGTTTATTTTATAGGTAAGTATTTCGTTTTAAATAGGATTAATTTATTTAATGATAGTAATTTTAGTACATTTTATTTAAATTATATTTAACTTAGGGGGGTGTTAGGGTTAGACTTAGGTTTAGGGGTTAATAGCTTTATTATTGTAGCGGTGACGTTGGGGGCGGGAGATTAGGGGTTAATAATTGTAGGTAGGTGGCGGCGATGTTAGGGAGGGCAGATTATGGGTTAATAAGTGTAGGTAGGTGGTGGCGACGTTGGAGGGGCAGATTAGGGGTTAATAAATATAATGTAGGTGTCGGCGATGTTACGGACAGCAGATTAGGAGTTCATAGCTATAATGTAGGTTGCGGCGGTGTCTGGAGCGGCAGATTAGGGGTTAATAATATAATGTAGGTGTCAGCGATAGCGGGGCGGCAGATTAGGGGTTAATAAGTGTAAGGTTAGGGGAGTTTAGACTCGGGTTCATGTTAGAGTGTTAGGTGTAGACTTAGAAAGTGTTTCCCCATAGGAAAAAATGGGGCAGCGTTAGGAGCTGAACGCTGCTTTTTTGCAGGTGTTAGTTTTTTTTTTTTCAGCTGGCTCAACCCCATTGTTTCCTATGGGGAAATCGTGCACAAGCACGTTTAGCCAGCTTACCGCTACCGTAAGCAACACTGGTATTGAGGTGAGATGTGGAGATAAAATTTTGCTCTACGCTCACTTTTCAGAGGCTAACGCAGCCATTCAGAAAACTCGTAATACCAGCGTTGGCTTAAGGGAGCGCTGAAAAAGAAAAGGAGCGTTAGAGCCCAGGTTTTTACTCTAAATCTAGCGGAAAGGGTCTAATATTAACCCTATGCATGTAAAATACAGAAAGCAATGTGTTTCTCAGATCTGTCTGTTTCCTCAGGCTTCTGTTAACTAAATAAGAGTACTGGCCTTTAAACAAACAGCCAATCATTAACCATCAAGAGACACACCTCTACCATAGGTGTGTGTAGTCTAAATGTATCTTATTACCACTACTTATCAGCTGATTTTGTTTATACAACCAGAATAGAAACATATCACATTTCATAATTGTGCATAGTTCTGAATAGTCTCGTACAAATATCATACAAAAAAATAATAAAAATACCCTCAGAACCTATGTAAATATCATGTATCCCTTAATGTTTTATACTGCTAATTACTGCCAACTGTGCTTACCGTAAAAATTAGCTTTTTTTTGGTTTGATGGCCATAAATATTGCCAACCATAGTAATGTGCGTATTTTCTAACTTAAGGATGACTCGCGATTTTTTTTAATCTGAACATTTTTTGCATATCTATCACCTCAGTCTATGAGCTGTGCAGAGAACGGTGTTCACCGATTTTTGTAGGTGTTTTTCGGTTACCGCATACGTCAATGATAGCGTCATCTGGCTCTAAATCAAAAGGTGTGTGTGTGTGTGTGGTCGACCAATGGGGATATTAACTGCTTAGGGCTTAGATCTTATTGATCCATGTTGTTTATACGGGTATCTGCTAAAAAGCACCCACATATAAATCAAATGTGGGATATGTTTACTTTTCAGACTAAGGGAAATGTCAAATTGATGACACGTCCTGTCTTCTTGCCAGGGTCGGCTCTAAGGGGGGGGGGGGGGCCATGGGGGGCAATGCCCACCCAAATGGAATGCTGTGCCCCCCCAGGGCAAAAGAAGTGATTTCAATTTTTTTTTAACATTTTAAAAGTGACGGAACGTCCAGGGTCCCAAATTTCGCATAAACCATTTGCAGCCACTGGACCCTGGAGATCCACCACTTAGGAGGGCCCAGCTAGTCTCTTTACTCTCCTCTATTTACAACCAAATA
This sequence comes from Bombina bombina, assembly GCF_027579735.1. Lineage (NCBI taxonomy): Eukaryota > Metazoa > Chordata > Amphibia > Anura > Bombinatoridae > Bombina > Bombina bombina. The sequence continues at coordinate 88,811,619 of NC_069506.1, read as the reverse complement.
ACAAATAAAGTTGCATTTCCCTGCTGGTGCTCTCACAGTTATCCTAGGACTTGCAATGCCCCTCCTCCTGCTAGCCCACTTACTACGGAGCTGAAGTGAGATGATGACATCATCAGACCTCTGCAGGAAGTGGTGGGAGAAGCTAACAGTCAGTGAGAGGGAAGGCAGAATTAATTTTGTGAAAACACAGCCGTATAACCAATGTGTGTGTGAGAGTAGTATCCCTTCCCTATTGTGCTTTATATCCTGGCAGCCACAGATAAAGAAGCAAATTTGGAATTCCTTGGTTTCCCCACTGCAGGTCACACAAAACAAGTGTGAATTGTGCCTGCTTTATCTGCAGTGATCAATGTAGAATGTGTGTCAGATTATAGGTGCTCACATACACACACTTCAAATGTAGCTGTGGAACAATGAGTGAAATAGCCTTATGTTTATTATTTACACGTTTCAAAACATCTCCTATTTGTCCCCAAGGTTGTTTTATTTATTTATTTATTTATTTATTTTTTTCAATCAAAAGTTTTTATTGAGACAAAATTATTACAGAACAATAGTGCCTAAAAATACAGAAGAGTTAGGCTGTACATATGTAAAACTGGAATACATAGATACACAAATGGATATGGTATAAACTGAGCGGTTATGTACGTGTGTAATATTATAAGGAAGGTGGGCTTAGGCAAGAATAGGGTCTCTTTTCTGAAGGAGATCTGGTCTGAATCTACAGATATATACTGTATCAGAGGGTTAGGATGTGATAGTGTTGACACATAAATTTTGTTAAAGTTTGTAGGGGTAAAGCTTATAGATAATGAGTGCGATAAGAGGTTAGGGAGGAATAAAAGGGGGAAGGAGGAAGAAGAGAGAGAAGAAAGAGGAAAAAAAAAAAAATGGGGGTGGGGGAAGGGGGGGGGGGAGAGGAAAAAGGGGGGGAGATGGAAGGCAAGGAAGGAGTCTGGGATGGTATCTAAGAGTTTGACGACCAGTTTGGAAATTTCGCCATCCATGGGAACCAAATTTCGTGGAAAGAGTCAGTCTTGTCCAGTACTTTGTATGAGTATTGCTCCATTTGGCCTATATAGTGTACAGTGGAAATTACTTGGGATAGGGTCGGAGGCTCTACCGTTTTCCATGCCCTTGCTAGGGTTAATTTTGTGGCCATGAGAACATAGATTGTGAGAGCTTCTCTAGAGGGGGGGAGAATTCGGTATCTGCATGTGTAGAAGGGCAGCTTCCGGGGTGAATGGAGGGGTGAGGCCGAGGGATTGGATAAGTGTGTAAACTTTTTTCCATAAGGGCTGGATGACAGGGCAAGACCACCAGATGTGGAGTTGGGTGCCATGCAGTTTGCATTTTCTCCAGCACTCAGGCGATTGTGATGGGTATATTGTGTGTAAAGTAGTTGGGACAAGGTGCCAACGGACTAGGATCTTGTAGTGAAGCTCCCACAATGTGGCACAGTGAAGGAGCTTTTTGGTGATCTTGATTCTGTCATGCCATATATCTAAAGCGACAGTGAAACCTATTTCCCTCTCCCAGGCCTGATGTTGAGCTATTTTATGGGGGGGGGTTTGGATTAGTGAGTAGATTGTAATGGGAAGATAAAAGGTGTCTAAGGTTATGAGCCCCGTGCCACATCTTTTCCCAGGCTGTGATTGGGCGCAAAGTTTGTTTGGGATAGCCCCATGTACGAAGGCGAGTGCTTAAGCGGAATCCTTCGAAATGTAGTTTGGGTGGTAGTTTGAGTTTAGCGCACATTGCAGGGTGAGGGAGCCAGTTATCTCCCTCATAGAGATCTGAAATCCGAAGTGTTTTTAACTGTGGCCATAGGTCAAAGTGAGAATCAGGTAGGCAGTATAGAGCAGCAGAAATTGTCAGGATAGGAGAAGGATGGGGAGAAATGTCTAAATTATGTCTAATCTGGTCCCAGAATCGCAGTGCGTGTTTAAAGACCGGATGTAAATTGTCAATAGCTCGTCGGTGATGAGTGGGGATCCAGAGAATGTCAGGAAGGGTTACGCCCGAAGGCAGCAGTGAGGACTCTAAAGGGTACCAGTTTAGTTGTCTATCAGGGTCATTCCAACGAAGGATGTGTGATAGTCTAGCGGCGTTGTAATACGAAATTATATTTGGGAGAGCTAAGCCTCCTGATATAATCGGTTTTTCAAGTGTGCGACCTGACGTTCTGGGGCGACGGTCTTTCCAGACATAGGTAGTAATCAAGCTTTGGAATCTATTGGGAAGTGTTCTAGGAATATTATATGGGATAGATCTTAGGAGGTAAGTGAGTTTGGGGAGGAAAGACATCTTTATCGCAGAAATGCGACCTGTCCAGGAGATTTCCCGAAACTCCCAGGATTCCAGGAGCCTCCTGAACTCCGGTAGTCTGTCAGTATAATTCTGTGTGATAGTATCGATTAATGAAATGGGACGGTAGCTGCTACATAAGTCAGGGGGTTTGCCCGGTTTTAGAATCGTGACTATCACAGCTTCCAAGAATTCCGCAGTAAAAGATGCTCCCGCGAATATTTCCTGAAAGAATTTGCAAAGAATAGGGGCAATCTGAGGGTGAAAGGTTTTATAAAACCTGGCTGTGAAGCCATCTGGGCCAGGTGCTTTCCCTAGCTTCAAATTACAGATGATTTTTGATATTTCCTGTACTGTGATCGGGGTCGTAAGGGAGGAAGCGTCCTCCGGGGTTAGGGAGGGGAGAGCGAGGGATTTGAGGTACTCAGATATCTGCTCTATAGAGCAAGCCGGAGATTCCAGGCCGGCCTCAATGTTGTATAGGTTTAAGTAATATTGTCTAAAAGCACCTCCTATATCAGCAGGGGCGTAGACGTGTGCTCCCGTTGTGGTTTGTATGGACCTGATTCTAGCTTGGGCTGTTCGGTTCTTAAGTTTATTAGCTAGAAGAGAGGAAGCCTTATTACCAAAATGGTAATAGATCCTTCTGAATTTTTCTAACATGGTTTGAATTTTTTTAAGTTCAAGGGCTTGGATTTGTTTCATTGTGTCAATTATCTTGTCATTTGTGGAGGGGGAGTACAGATGAGAGAGATCTAACTTTAGTTGGCGGAGTTGGGTGTTCAGAGAAGATAAGGTAAGCTTACTTCTTGAACGTGCCTCGGTTTCGAACTGCATAAGATGTCCCCTCACCACTGCCTTCAGAGCAGCCCATAGAGTTTGGGCGGTAGTCTGGTCATTATCTTTTAGGGCGATATAGTCTAGGATCGTGCTCTGAAGGGAGGTCTTGAGGTGTGGGTCTGTGAGGGTCCAGTCCTGTAGGCGCCAAGTAAGGGGGGGTGGGCGGACGTGTGGGCCTATAGATAGGTGGATTGAATCGTGATCGGACCAGGATATGGGGGAGATAGATACAGAGTGGACATAATCCAGGAATTTTGCACGTACAAAGAAGTAATCTATGCGAGTGTGTGACTTGTGCGGGGATGAATAAAAAGTGAATTCTCTATCCTGTGGATGCAGGGCGCGCCATATGTCGTATAACTCGAATTGTGCCATTAGTGATTGAAAGGCTGTCGATAGTGAATGAGTTGCCCTGTCGTGGCTAGAAAGAGGAGGTCCCCTTCTGTCGACCCGTGTGTCCCAGACTAAGTTAAAGTCACCCCCTACTATTAGGTCGCCTTGCATGATTGTTGTTACGGAATTGAGAAGGGTTCTAAGGAATTTAACTTGTTTTGTATTTGGAGCATATATGTTGACGAGGGTAACCAGGTGAGTGTTTACCTTGCATACAGCTATGATGAAGCGTGCTTGAGTGTCATACTCAACATAAATCGGGTCATAATGGACATTTTTGCCTATATAGATAGCGGTTCCCCTGGATTTCGAAGGGAATGTGGCCTCAAGGAGTATGGGGTAGTGTTTGGAAGTGTGGCGAGTGTCCTGCGTTGGGGTCCAGTGGGTCTCCTGGATGAAGGCTATGTCAATATGGTTTTTGCGTAGGAGATTTAATAAGAGACTGCGTTTGGTGGGAGAGTTTAGTCCCTGGACATTGAGGGTTAGGAAGTGTAATCCCTTCATGGCCGTACTGGGGTGTATGCTAGGAGTGGATAAGGGAAGTGGGGGCAGGGGAGAAGGAAAGAGAAAGAGAGAGAGTAGGGGAAAAAAAAAAAAAAAAAAAAAAAGGGGGAGAGATAAGAGGTTGGTGTCAATAGCATGTAATGGGTGTTGATTAAAGGCACATCTGATTAGAGGATGTTGACTTTCTGGAGATTATTTTTCGGGGAGGGGGGAACAGCGGGCCATAGCCGCTTGGATTAAAAAAATAAGAGGGGTGAGGGTGGGGGGAGGGGAAGGAAGCAGGCGTGGGAATTGGATGTGAGGAATGACAGTGAATGTAGGGGTAAGGGGAAGGGGGGTGGGGAAAAGGGGGAGGGGGGGCGGAGCCTTAAGAGCTAAGTCAATGGAAGTGAATAAATGGGAGGGTGTTGGAGCTAGTCAGGGGTATGAAGGAAAAGGGTACCGATATAGTGCAGAGCTAGTGGTGATGGAGGAGAGAGGAAGGTGGAAAACAGAGAGAGAGGGGGGCTATGATTAGGTCAGAGTAGACGGTAGATGTATATATGTGGGGTTTGGGGAATGAAGGGGTGTAGATTTAGAGAAAGAAAGAGGTAGCGGGGGCAGTAGCGCCCCCCAATTTGGGTTGGAAAGGCATATGAGGAGGGATAGCAATGTGCGAGAATATGTGGGGAGGGTACTCTGGTATGATAGTGAGGATATCGTGAGGGAAGGTGTTTAAATGTAGACATCAAGTGGTGTTGTCAGCAGGGTGAATGTAAAATGTGGGTACATTTCTGACCAAACATTTGACATATCAGGTATAGCAATAACAAAGGAGGTCTTGGTGTAGGGGACCTGAAATAAAAAGGTACAATGCATTGATAGTAGATGGGGTGAACTGAGTGAGATAATCTATGTTTTTCAACAAAAATAAACCTTTTTTTTCTTCCAAAACATAGGGTGAACTCAAAGGCAGTAACCTATCTAGGCATTTATAAATGAGGTTCCTTTAACATCAGTGTACATAAAATATATTTAGTCTTAAAGGTAGGGTCCATTTAGCTTAGGTAGTATTTCAAAGTAAAAAAGAACAGAACCTATCAACTTAGGTAGCATTTCAAAGTAAAAGACAGAACCCTTCTACAGTATCTTGTAAACAGCAAACATATTAAATATAAACAGTTAGAACGAAAGTTTGAGATAAGGGAGAGCCATGAGCTGAAGTAGAGTAAGATAAGTACCCGTATGTGAGCTCAGGGCTTACCTGTCCAGGAGATGTCCCTTGTAGGAAGTCTTGTTGAGAGAGGCCGAGGATGGGAAAGTGAAAAAGGAGTAAGATGTGTACCCGTGAGTGCACTCCCATCCTCAGCATGGACTTCTATATGAAAAACAGGTATACTTCCCAGGGGGAGAGTGTCCCTGTTAGGCCAGAGGGCAAGCTTTGGGATAAGCTAGGGGTGCAAGAGGTGACATCAGGATGGTTCTGGTTCCTGTTGTATAGAAGTGGGGTTGTGGAGTTGCCACTCTGGGGCTGAGACGTTGAGGTCGCCTGTTTTCCCTTTTTTCCTGGGGGGAAGGTCAGGGGGTGCAGCAAGATCTAAGTGGCTAAGAGTCTCATGCCTTGGTCTAGAGATGAGACTGTGTAGGAGCGGTCTTGATGTTGTACATATAGCTTCACAGGGAATCCCCACCTGTATTTGATCTTATGCCGTCTCAGGGCTAGCGTGAACTGATGGAAGGTTCTCCTCTTTGCTAGCGTATGCGGGGAGAGATCAGGGAAGATCTGTAAGTTATGGTAGGGTTCTTTGAGAGGCCTGTTAGTGAAGGAGGCTCTCATAATCCTTTCTTTGGTAGTGTAGTAGTGCAAGCGTACAATGACGTCTCGAGGAGTGTCAGGTATAGAGTTGCGAGGGCGTGTGGACCTGTGTGCCCTGTCCATTAGAAGATCTTGATCATTCGTGGAGTTTAGGAGATCTTTGAATAAAGTAGTCAGGTATTTCTGGAGTCCAGGTGAGGGGATATCCTCCGGGATACCGCGAATCCTAAGATTGTTACGGCGGGATCTGTCCTCATTATCTGCTAGCTTAGATTCCAAATCTGAAATCTGTTCTGCCAAGGACTGGGCATAGGCTAAGAGATTGGCATGGTCAGTTGCAAGGTCTTCATGCTTTCTTTCAATAATCTCAGTTCTCTCTCCTAAGGCGGATATTTCACGTTTCAATTCGCCAACTGATTGGCGAAGCTCTTGCCTCAGGGACGAGTAGTGAGTGTCCATTTTATCGGTCAGGATTTTAATAGATTCCAGAAAGGTGGACTGAGATAGTGTTGTTTTATCTTTACGTGATGTCTCCGATTTGGTATGATCAAGTGGTGGGACTGCTGAGTCTCTAGAGTCTTCACCTGAGAGATCTGGGTCCGAGAAATTTTTGCTGTGAAAGTGGTCTGTGAGGGTCCTCTTAGGATTGTCCTGATGCTTTGGCTTTCTTTTGATAGATTGTGCCATGATGGAGATAAAAAAAGATACAAAAAAACACAGAGAAAAAAAAAGCGACTGCTATCCAGATATAATTGATAATTGGGGGGAGCACCCGCCTCGCTCCTCTTAGAGCATGATGCCCTAGCCCTTCATTCTCTTTGTTATATGCAGAGGAAGAAAAACCTTAAACCTGCTTCTAGATTAGGGTATGGATGAATGAATGTCTTCCCCTCTCCAGGAAATATACCACCTCTGGGTGAGACCGGTAAAAGGGATTTGGATATGACCCGCGCCTATGGATGGGCGCGGGAAAGGTGGGAGAGGGGGATATTCTTTAGAGGTATCTAGCGCAGTCTATGTGGTATCAGTGTAAGAGTTCTGCACTGTTCTGCACTGTGGTATCCCTATGAAGGGTAGCCTTATAATCTGGAGTAAGAATGTAGGTATTAGATGAGCACTGCAGAAGAAAATATAAGGGTAATGAGATTATTTGCAGAGGCTCAGTTATAGGTCCCACTGTACTGCCAGTAATGAGAGATGTGAGAGCAAGAGGCTGCTAAATGAAAATCAGACGGTCTGGAGAGAAGTCTCAGGCCTCATGCATGCAGGGATGTCACATACCAGTAATTGTTTCAATTCTGCTGAAAGGGGGGGATTATGCCGATGAGCAGTATAATTAACAGGCACTGAGATGAATAATTCTGCCCCCATGTAACCACAGTTAAACATGTACTCACTCCGGTGTAATGACAGGAAAAGCCGGTATGATGATGGTAGCGAATGTATCTGCAGATCTGTCAGCGTCTGTTCAGATCTGTAGTTTTGCAGGGCTGTGTGCGATCCGGAATGCCTGTCAGGGCTGTGAGAGGGAGCGGGTCTCAGTTGCAAAGTGTCCAGCGTGTGAGGCCGGCAAAGGTGAGGTGAGTGCTCACAGAGTGGTAAGGAGCTCCGTGGTCCCGTGCGGCAGTGAATACACAGGGGAGCCTGAACCTATTTATTTATTTTTTAAATACACATACATACACACAATACACACACTGCTTGGCACTCAAACTTATTGTCACATAAAAGCTTATTTGATCATTAGTAGGGTCATTGGTAGAGCTGCACATGCAAACAGTGTCCACTGGCTGTGTCATATGTGGGAGACATTCCTGAGATATGACAAATGTAACCCCTGCACTGCCATAAATCTGGTAAGTGTAACTGCTGCGGCACTGCCAGACATCTTATAAATGTAACCCCTATACTCCTTGAGATATGACACATGTAACCGTTGCACTTCCAGAAATATAAACAAATCTAACTCCTGCACAACCAGAGATCTGATGAATATAATCCCTGGACTGCCACAGTAGGTCTGCTCTTATTTTGACTCTCATACATGCTTTTTAAATGCGTGCCCCCTCGTGAAACCCCCCCCCATTTCATTCGTTCTGGAGCCGACCCTGCTTCTCGCTGTGAATTTGTTTTACATTACATCATTTGAAGTACGTCAAAAGACAATACACCGAGATTACGAGTTTTGCGGTAAGAGGGGTGCGTTGCTAACAAGCATTTTTTTCTCACCGCTCACTTAAGACAACGCTGGCATTAGTTTTTTTTAAACCCGGCGTTAGCCGCAAAAAGGTGAGCGTAGAGCAAAATTTAGCTCCACGTTTGTGACTAATCACGCCCTCTCAGCATCACAATAGAGGGGTGTGGGCATGAAGGGGCTAATGGCACACAGCTCTGGTTCCCTTATCCTTGCAACTCTGCCAAAAGGACCTTAAGAGACACCACATTAGCCCCAATCGTGTCCACGCTGCTCTAACAACTTCTCTGCTGCCACCACCAAAACTTTTAAATTAAAGGGGAGTTCTGGGGAACCCCTAAAAACTCACACTATTTAATACTTAGTTAACGTGCCTTTAACCTTGTCTCAACAGGAGTGTGAATTCAGATATTAGAGCCCAAATACAGAATTAGATTTTCTATGTGTTTAATAACAAAAATATCAACGCAGGTTACACAGTGCAAAATTATAAAGACACTCAAAATAAACATACAAATGCAAAGCTACAGTTCTTTAGAAACCAAATGGGACATGAAAAGAATTACAACACAATATCTTACTTATTGCCAAGTTCCTTTAGATATGTGGAGAGCTGCCATTTCAGATGTTAAGTCGTTTGGGTCCCAGGGCAGTTCTGCCTAAAAAGTCTGTCTCTTGCATACTGGAATCTGATTCTCTTTGTCTTGTCAAAGACAACGCCGGGTTATAATTTACAACGAGTCTGGCCAATAAAACAAGTCTTAGCTACCACTATCAATTTCCAAGGGGAGGAGCGTTCTGCATTCCTTTACAGTTACATTTAACAGCACTATGCTGAGGAGGGGGGAAGGAAGGGGGGGGGGGGAGAAAGTTCAGCTTACAGCCTTCTGAGCAGATTTCACACAGACAAAGGCAATTCACATGAACCTTTTTCCAGGCTGGGAACACAATACCACCTCTGCTGAGTAGCCAATCCAGGTATCAACTACTCCACATGATTGTATCATGACACCTTCCCTTTTAAAATGGTGGAAATAAGGGGTCAGCCCACGCTGATCCCCTATGTCAACCTACATCCTAGTCTTTCCTCGTTCATAAGACCAGATCTGCCCTTTCTGCACACTCTCAGCATTCATTCACCCCCTGTAACAATTGGCATCAGCTGACACAATTCCTCTCGTGGAGGACATTTCCTTGCAGGATATCATACACTCGCTCTCACTCATAAAGGGATCTAGCAGCCCCTCCGGGTAACTCACTGGGGGACTAAGAGTAATTCTTGCTATGCTTAGGCCAGATACTCCACTGTTCACACCTACCCCAGTATGCTCTGTAGGAGTAGTAGGTTCATTAGTCACTGCAGCTACATCTCCCTCCCCCTCTTCTTCACATCTGCCATTCCTGTAGGGGAGGTCCACAGCCACACCCAAGGTCCCATCTTGTTTTACCCTCTGTAACAGGGCAGGATGTACTCTGACCCCTACACCAGCCATGCCATTCACTCCTCCTTGCATATGCAATGCTGGTTCTAGCACAGCCCAGCCCTGCTGCTCTCTTACATCCCACACACTGCATCAGGCATCCCATTGTCGCAATCAATGGCAGTATACCCCTTTTCACTGGCACAATACAGTACTGGTACAGGTTCAGGTAAATCATCATTAACCCTAGGCTCTCCCTCCCGGCACCCAGATTCAATAGCAGCAACATTGTTACAAACATTTTCAATACATCCCTCCCTAGGCTCTCCCTCCCAGCGCCCAGGTTCAATAGAAGTAACATTGTCACAAACATTTTCATTACATCCCTCTTCATCAGAACAAGACATTACTGGTGTACACACAGGCAGAGCTGCATTAACCCTCAGCCCCCCCCTCCCAGCAATCCTGTTCAAGGGAATCATCCTTTATTCTTTGGTGGGATACCTCCAACTTTGGTGCAGCTAGTGATGTGTCCATCCCCAGCCTCCCCTCTGGGTCCCCCAAAGTTTCACACAGTACCTCAGTTGGTGCAGGGCCCTCTACTGGCCCTTCCAGGTTGCAGGTGTTGTCTTCTGGGGCGTACTGACAAAGCATCCGGCCCACATCATCCCCCAGCAAAACAACAGGGATATCCGCAGAAATCCCCACCCCCTGCAAACCTTTTCCCACACCCCAATCCAGGGGTACACATGCCGCAGGGCACTCCCCACAAACTTCTTCATTATCCAGTCTCTCCTGGGATAATATCCTCTGCCACTTCAGGGTGCACCAAGCAAAATCCAGCCCCAGTGTCCTGAAGTCTCATGGTCACACAGTCTCCCTCTGTGACACTCTGTAGATTACCTGCTGACCCACCCACAAACAAAGCTGCTGCAGGTTTCGCTGCTGAATTCCTACCCCAGACTGCATGTTGAGGTTTCTCCTTGGTGGGGCAGGCAAAACTCAGGTGCCCAAACTCGTGGCACCAAATGCATGGGCGGGTATCCCCCTTGCCCAATGCAACTTCTGCCTCCTTGATGGGAGATGTTCCAGGGGAAGGTACTTCTGTAGAATCGGTTGTCAGTTGCTGGCACATTCCCTCCGTCCAGGGAGGTGATACAGCTTGCACAGTGGAACACTTGGCTACTGGGGCTTCGATGTTACTGCTGTCTGTAGCCCCTGCTGCTGAATCAGGTTCCATTTCCAGGAGCATTCTTCTGGCCAACGGGCTCACTGTCTGGCAAATATATGGCAAAAATTCTGGGTACAGGAGAGGTGCCTCATTTATGGTAAAGTCAAAAACCTCTAGCACATGTCTCCGCTGGGTATTCCTTATAGCGATTTCGTGCTCTCTTTTTCTCTCAGCAGCCTCTCTCTCTCTTTTTTTCTCTTCTTTACTTTCTCTTTCTGCAGCCACCCTCTTTCTCTCAGCTGCCTCTTGAAACTTGAGGATCAATAACATTCTCAGTTTAGGATCAGCATCCCCCAAGTACCTGAGTGCTGTTTGTAGCCTAGACTCATTTTCACTCACAGGGGTAACAGCAATATTGATAATCTCCTGGGTTACAGGAGGGTCATCAGTGTTGGGTACCAGGTCTTGAGTTACAGCTTCCACAGTAACCCTTTCTGTGACTGTTTTCAAACTCTGTTGTGAGGCCCTCTGCCTCCAGCAATCTCAGTATCAGCTGTTCTTTCCCTTTGCCAAGAATAGTAATTCCTATTTTCTTGCAAAGAAACTCCAGAGACCATTCAGGCATTCTCCTATATTCTTCCATACTGAGCACAGCAACAAACAACAAGAGGGAGGGAAAAAGAACTGCTTCTTTGCACTGCAACTCTGCACTGTCTCTATAATTAGGCACGGAGTTCTGTCTTTGGGAAATTACACAAAAACATGTAATTTCTTTTAGTACTATACAAATAGTACTAAAAAAACTCTAAATATCCCCACCGCTGCCAGCCAGTTTGTTACGAATCACGCCTTCTCAGCATCACAATAGAGGGGCGTGGGCATGAAGGGGTTAATGGCACACAGCTCTGGTTCCCTTATCCTTGCAACTCTGCCAAAAGGACCTTAAGAGACACCACATTAGCCCCAATCGTGTCCACGCTGCTCTAACAATTTCTCTGCTGCCACCACCAAAACTTTTAAATTAAAGGGGAGTTCTGGGGAACCCCTAAAAACTCACAATATTTAATACTTAGTTAACGTGCCTTTAACCTTGTCTCAACAGGAGTGTGAATTCAGATATATTAGAGCCCAAAGACAGAATTAGATTTTCTATGTGTTTAATAACAAAAATATCAACACAGGTTACAAAGTGCAAAATTATAAAGACACTCAAAATAAACATACAAATGCAAAGCTACAGTTCTTTAGAAACCAAATGGGACATGAAAAGAATTACAACACAATATCTTACTTATTGCCAAGTTCCTTTAGATATGTGGAGAGCTGCCATTTCAGATGTTAAGTCGTTTGGGTCCCAGGGCAGTTCTGCCTAAAAAGTCTGTCTCTTGCATACTTGGGGCGCGATCCGATAAAGATCGCAGTTTGCGGCGCAAGCGAGGGAACCCACGTCGCCCGCAGTTTCAGCTCGCAACTCGAGCCATCCAATATGCGGCGCCGTCACTTGCTAAAGTGGCGCAAGTCTCACAAACCAGCGATGTCCAGAAATCTGCGTAAGTACAGATTTTTGGAGTCGCCAGTGACTTGCGCCACGTTAGAAACTGCCGGCGCCTACAAAACCTGACTAAAGTCTAAATCACCCGCACTGTCTAACACGCCTCCTAAACATAGCCCGACACGTCTAACACGCCTCCCTAACATAGCCCGACACGTCTAACCCTCTATCCGCTATCCCCCCTCACTATCCTAACAATAAAAAAGCTATTAACCCCTAAACCGCCGCTCCCGTACCCCGCCGCAACCTAATAAAGTTATTAACCCCTAAACCGTCGCTCCCGTGCCCCGCCGCCAGCTATATTATATCTATAACCCCCTAAAGTGAGCCCCTAACACCGCCGCCATCTATATTAAAATTATTAACCCCAATGTAAGCCCCTTACACCGCCGCCATCTCTATTAAAATGATTAACCCCTAATTTAATCTACCTACCCCGCCGCCAGCTATATTATCTATATTAACCCTAAGTATATTATAGTTAATATAGGTATTACATTATATATATTAACTATATTAACCCTAATTATATTAGGGTTAATATAGTTAATATAGTTACTATAGTATTTATATTAACTATATTAACTCTATCTAACCCTAACACCCCTAACTAAATTTATATTAAATTAATCTAATTCATGTATAAACTAAAATATTCCTATTTAAATCTAAATACTTACCTATAAAATAAACCCTAAGATAGCTACAATATAATTAATAATTACATTGTAGCTATGTTAGGGTTAATTTTTATTTTACAGGTAAATTGTTAATTATTTTAACTAGGTATAATAGCTATTAAATAGTTATTAACTATTTAATATCTACCTAGTTAAAATAATTACCCAATTACCTGTAAAATAAATCCTAACCTAAGTTACAAATACACCTACACTATCAATAAATAAACTACAAACATCTATCTAAAAATACAATTAAATTAACTAAACTAAATTACAAAAAAAACAAACACTAAATTACAAAAAATAAAAAAAAAGATTACAAGATTTTTAAGCTAATTACACCTATTCTAAGCCCCCTAATAAAATAATAAACCCCCAAAATAAAAAAAATTCCCTGCCCTATTCTAAATTAAACAAATTTCAAAGCTCTTTACCTTACCAGCCCTAAAAAAGGCCTTTTGTGGGGCATGCCCCAAAGAATTCAGCTCTTTTGCATACAAATACAATACCCCCCCCCCCATTACAACCCACCACCCACATACCCTATTCTAAAACCACCCAAACCCCCCTTAAAAAAGCCTAACACTACCCCCCTGAAGATCTCCCTACCTTGTCTTCACCACACCGGGCCGAACTCCTGATCCGATCCGGGCGATGTCTTCCTCCAAGCGGCAAAGAAGAATTCTTCCTCCGGCGATGTCTTCCTCCAAGCGGCAAAGAAGAATTCTTCCTCCGGCGACGTCTTTCTCCAAGCGGCAGCAAAGTCTTCATTCTTCCGGCGGCATCTTCAATCTTCTTTCTTCGCTCCGCCGCCGCGGAGCATCCATCCCGGACGACTACTGAACTACGAATGAGGTACCTTTAAAGGCTTTTTTAAGGGGGGTTTGGGTGGTTTTAGAATAGGGGTATGTGGGTGGTGGGTTGTAATGGGGGGGGGGGGTATTGTATTTGTATGCAAAAGAGCTGAATTCTTTGGGGCATGCCCCACAAAAGGCCCTTTTAAGGGCTGGTAAGGTAAAGAGCTTTGAAATTTGTTTAATTTAGAATAGGGCAGGGAATTTTTTTTTATTTTGGGGGTTTATTATTTTATTAGGGGGCTTAGAATAGGTGTAATTAGCTTAAAAATCTTGTAATCTTTTTTTTATTTTTTGTAATTTAGTGTTTGTTTTTTTTTGTAATTTAGTTTAGTTAATTTAATTGTATTTTTAGATAGATGTTTGTAGTTTATTTATTGATAGTGTAGGTGTATTTGTAACTTAGGTTAGGATTTATTTTACAGGTAATTGGGTAATTATTTTAACTAGGTAGATATTAAATAGTTAATAACTATTTAATAGCTATTATACCTAGTTAAAATAATTAACAATTTACCTGTAAAATAAATATTAACCCTAACATAGCTACAATGTAATTATTAATTATATTGTAGCTATCTTAGGGTTTATTTTATAGGTAAGTATTTAGATTTAAATAGGAATATTTTAGTTTATAAATTAATTAGATTAATTTAATATAAATTTAGTTAGGGGTGTTAGGGTTAGATAGAGTTAATATAAATACTATAGTAACTATATTAACCCTAATATAATTAGGGTTAATATAGTTAATATATATAATGTAATACATATATTAACTATAATATACTTAGGGTTAATATAGATAATATAGCTGGCGGCGGGGTAGGTAGATTAAATTAGGGGTTAATCATTTTAATAGAGATGGCGGCGGTGTAAGGGGCTTACATTAGGGGTTAATAATTTTAATATAGCTGGTGGAGGTATAGGGGGATTAGATTAGGGGTTAATAATTTTTATATAGGTGGTGGCGGTGTAAGGGGTCAGATTAGGGGATAGATAAGGTAGATGACAGCGGTGTAAGGGGTTCTAATTAGGGGATAGATAAGGTAGATGGCGGCGGTTTTAGGGGCTCACAGTAGGGGGTTAGTTTATGTAGATGGCGGCGGGGTCCGGGAGCGGCGGTTTAGGGGTTAATAACTTTATTAGGGATTTCGGGGGGGGGGGGGGATCGCGGTTGACAGGTAGATAGACATTGCGCATGCGTTAGGTGTTAGGTTCATTTTAGCAGCCAGTTTAGGGAGTTACGGGGCTCCAATAGTCAGCGTAAGGCTTCTTACGGCTGCTTTTTGTGGCGAGGTGAAAATGGAGTAAGTTTTCTCCATTTTCGCCACGTAAGTCCTTACGCTGCATATTGGATACAAAACTGCGCTGGTTTGGTATACCTGCCTATAGCCCAAAAAACTACGGGCGACGGCAGAAATATACGCGCGTAACTTCTAGGTTACGCCGTATATGTGATACCAAACCCGCGCAAATATTGGCGTCGCCGGCTTTTGCGGGCGACGATTTTTATCGGATGGACCCCTTGAATCTGATTCTCTTTGTCTTGTCAAAGACAACGCCCGGGTTATAATTTACAACGAGTCTGGCCAATAAAACAAGTCTTAGCTACCACTATCAATTTCCAAGGGGAGGAGCGTTCTGCATTCCTTTACAGTTACATTTAACAGCACTATGCTGAGGAGGGGGGAAGGAAGGGGGCTGAAAGAAAGTTCAGCTTACAGCCTTCTGAGCAGATTTCACACAGACAAAGGCAATTCACATTAACCTTTTTCCATGCTGGGAACACAATACCACCTCTGCTGAGTAGCCAATCCAGGTATCAACTACCCCACATGATTGTATCATGACAACATCTCACCTCAATACCAGCGTTGCTTATGGTAGCGGTGAGCTGGCTAAACATGCTCGTTCACGATTTCCCCATTGAGGCAGATTCGGCAGAAAAAAACCCTGCAAAAAAGCAGCGTTCAGCTCCTAACGCAGCCCCATTGATTCCTATGGGGAAATAAAAGTTATGTCTACACCTAATACCCTAACATGAACCCTGAGTCTAAACACCCCTAATCTTACACTTATTAACTCCTTATCTGCCGCCCTGACATAGCTGACACCTGCATTATAATTTTAACCCATAATCTGCTGCTCCGGACACCGCCGCCACCTACATTATCCCTATGAACCCCTAATCTGCTGCCCCCAACATCGCCGACACCTACATTATATTTATTAACCCCTAATCTGCCGCCCCCAATGTCGCCGCAACCTACCTATAATTATTAACCCCTAATCTGCCGCCCCATCATCACCGCTACTATATTAAAGGGACATGCCACCCACATTTTTTCTTTTATGTATGATTTAGAAAGAGAATGCAATTTTAAACATCTTTCTAATTTACTTATATTATCTAATTTGTTTTATTCTCTTGATATTCTTTGATGAAAAGCATATCTAGATATGCTCACTAGCTGCTGATTGGTTGCTGCACATAGAAGCCTCGTGGGATTGGCGCACCATGTGCATTGCTTTTTCTTCAACTAAGGATATTTAAAAAATGAAGCAAAATAAATAATGGAAGTAAATTGTAATGTTGTTTAAATTTCTATTCTCTATCTGAATCATGAAAGAAAGATTTTGGGTTTAGTGGCCCTTTAAATTTATTAACTCCTAAACCTAAGTCTAACACCCCCTAACTTAAATATAATTTAAAGCAAAATAAAATTACTACAATTTAAATAAATAATTCCTATTTAAAACTAAATACTTACCGATAAAATAAACCCTAAGATAGCTACAATATAACTAATAGTTACATTTGTATCTATCTTAGGGTTTAAATTGAAATAATAGTTAATAACTCTTTAATACCTACCTAGTTAAAATAAGTACAAATTTACCTGTAAAATAAATCCTAACCTAAATTACAATTACACCTAACACTACACTATCATTAAATTAATTACCTAAACTAACTACAATTAAATAAAATAAAGTACCAAAAAAAAAACAAACGCTAAATTACAGAAAATAAAAAAAATAAATTTGAATTTTAAACTAATTGCACCTAATCTAATCTCCCTAATAAAATAAAAAGCCCCCCAAAATAATAAAATTCCTTACCCTATACTAAATTACAAATAGCCCTTAAAAGGGCCTTTTGCGGGGCATTGCCCCAAAGTAATCAGCTCTTTTACCTGTAAAAAATAAAACAATAACCCCCCAACATTAAAACCCACCCAATCTCCCCTTAATAAAACCTAACACCACCCCCTTGAAGATCACCCTACCGTGAGACGTCTTCACCCAGCTGGGCACAAGTGGTCCTCCAGAGGGGCAGAAGTCTTCATCCGATCCGGGCAGAAGAATCTTCTAGACGGGCAGAAGTCTTCATCCAGGCGGCATCTTCTATCTTCATCCATCCGGAGCGGGTCCATCTTGAAGCCAGCCGACGTGGAGCATCCTCTTCTTCCGATGACTCCAGACGAATGAAGGTTTCTTTAAATGACTTCATCCAAGATGGCATCCCTTGAATTCCGATTGGCTGATAGAATTCTATCAGCCAATCGGAATTAGGGTAGGAAAAATCCTATTGGCTGATGCAATCAGCCAATAGAATTGAGCTTGCATTCTATTGGCTGATTGGAACAGCCAATAGAATGCGAGCTCAATCCTATTGGCTGATTGGATCAGCCAATAGGTTTGAAGTTCAATCCTATTGGCTGATCCAATCAGCCAATAGGATTTTTTCTACCTTAATTCTGATTGGCTGATAGAATCCTATCAGCCAATCGGAATTCAAGGGACGCCATCTTGGATGACGTCATTTAAAGGAACCGTCATTCGCCGGGAGTCGTCGGAAGAAGAGGATGCTCCTCGTCGGCTGGCTTCAAGATGGACCTGCTCTGCTCCGGATGGATGAAGATAGAAGGTGCCGTCTGGATGAAGACTTCTGCCCCTCTGGAGGACCACTTGTTCCCGGCTGGGTGAAGACGGCTCAAGGTAGGGTGATCTTCAAGGGGTTAGTGTTAGGTTTTGTTAAGGGGGGATTTGGTGGGTTTTAGAGTAGGGTTGGGTGTGTGGGTGGTGGGTTTTAATGTTGGGGGGTATTGTATTTTTTTTTACAGGTAAAAGAGCTGATTACTTTGGGGGCAATGCCCCGCAAAAAGCCCTTTTAAGGGCTATTTGTAATTTAGTATAGGGCAGGGAATTTTATTATTTTGGGGGGCTTTTTATTTTATTAGGGGGTTTAGATTAGGTGTAATTAGTGTAAAAAAAATTGTAATTTTATTTTCTGTAATTTAGTGTTTTTGTTTAATTTTAGTAATTTTATTTCGTTTTATTTCAATTATATTTAAGTTAGGGGGTGTTAGACTTAGGTTTAGACTTAGGTTTAGGGGTTAATAAATTTAATATAGTCGCAGCGACGTTGGGGGCGGCAGATTAGGGGTTAATAAATGTAGGTAGGTGTTAGTGATGTTAGGGACGGCAGATTAGGGGTTAATAAAATTTAACTAGTGTTTGCGAGGCGGGAGTACGGCGGTTTAGGGGTTAATATATTAAAGTGGCGGGGTTGTCCGGTCGGCAGATTAGGGGTTAAAAACTTTATTTAAGTGTTTGTGATGTGGGGGGGGGGCTCGGTTTAGGGGTTAAGAGGTAGTTTATGGGTGTTAGTGTACTTTTTAGCACTTTAGTTAAGAGTTTTATGTTACAGCGTTAGCCCATAAAACTCTTAACTACTGACTTTTTTAAAGGGACAGTCAACCATAGAATTGTTATTGTTTTAAAAGATAGATAATCCCTTTATTACTCATTCCCCAGTTTTGTATAACCAACACAGTTATATTAATGTTATTTTTACCTTTGTGATTACCTTGTATCTAAGAACCTTCTTCCAGCCCCCTGATCACATGACTGTGACTGTTTATTATCTATTGTCTTAAATTTAGCATTGTATTGTGCTAGATCTTAAATAAATTTCTGTGCCTGAACACAGTGTTATCTATATAGCCCATGTGTACTTTCTATCTCTTTGTGTTGA
Source organism: Bombina bombina (assembly GCF_027579735.1). Lineage (NCBI taxonomy): Eukaryota > Metazoa > Chordata > Amphibia > Anura > Bombinatoridae > Bombina > Bombina bombina. Next base: position 88,792,858 of record NC_069506.1, on the reverse strand, counting down.
AAAGAGATTTAAAAAGCATGTGATAAGAGGCAGCCATCAAAGGCTTATAAATTAGCATATGAGCCTACCTATGTTTAGTTTAAACTAAGAATACCAAGAGAAAAAAGCAAATTTGATGATAAAAGTAAATTGGAAAGTCAATTAAAATTAAAAGTCCTATCTGAATAATGAAAGTTTAATTTATACTTGACTGTCCCTTTAAATGCGGTAGGAGTCTTGACAGGAGAGGGTCTACCGCTCACTTCTTCCAAGACTCATAATACCGGCATTAGGCAAATCCCATTAAAAAGATAGGATACGCAATTTTACGTAAGGGGATTTGCGGTAAGCTCGAGTCGCGGAAGAAAAGTAAGCGGTACACCTGTACCTGCCAGACTCGTAATACCAGCGGGCGTTTTTAAGGCTAACGCAAGACTCGTAATCTCGCCAAATAGATTGCGGGGGTTTCTTATATTGGCCTATCAGAGGTCTTTCATGTATCAATCTCAATTGTGATAGGACTACAGTATTCATAGGCATATTTAATTATTAAGTCCTCTAAAACAAAAAGCTAGCATGGAAAATACATGCCCTTAAAAGGGGACATAGTGAAAATGCTGTTCCTATCTGATAGTCGTTATATTTAGACTATTCAACATTATGATAGAGACACTTAGGAAGCGGTTTACCTACACTGTCACATTGGTCAGATTTTGTGGATGGGAATTTCTTCTATCGGCCAATGGGAAGCTATCTTTGGCTCAAAATCTCTCTCTCTCTCCTCTCTCTTTCTCCTCTCTCTTTCTCCTCTCTCTTTTTCCTCTCTCTTTCTCCTCTCTCTTTCTCCTCTCTCTTTCTCCTCTCTCAAGTACTCAATACCAATTGTATCCAGAGTATGAGTTCATCAATATGGCTGTAGTGAGGGGTGTGGGGTGTATGTGGAAGTCATCTGCTGTGAAATGTGGTTGCGGGAGAAGGCTACAATAATTACCCCAAGGTAAGGGAAAAACTTACTTGAATGGCGTCCGGGCGTGCAGTGTTTGTCTGCCAAAGTGCGGTTATCCACAGCACCTCAAGAGGCGAATCACGGCCTGTGATCCAACAAGTTACCTCCTTAGCTTCTCAGGGGTTTGGAAACTTCCTGTAATACTGCAGCGGCCATTTGTCACTAGTTTCTTCCGCAGCTTCTCTGTTCCTCACTCCATCCGGTTGGAGAAACCCTGAATACACCCTGGTTTGAAATCCAGCCCCTTATTGTTCCATGTGACTACTGGCCACCAATAGAAAGAAGATCTTTGATAAGTATTCGGTGCAGTCGTAATCCAAGGACCTGAAGGTGCACGGAAATACTTGTAAATAATTTTTTTTTTCATGCAAACAGCCTGCACATACCTCTGTTAAAAAGTCCAATTTATTCAACAATATTAAAAGGCTGTAGGCAGCTTAACAACAGTAGCAGCAATAACTTTCAGTCTGACATGTCGGCCGTAGCCTTAATCATAGACATAATTAAAACATTGTGTGTTAGTTAAAATAAATACCTTGTGCTACATTTTCATTGGTTAACCACTGATAGAATAAAACAAACCTAAATGCATTCTTAGTGGATTCATTTAACCCCTTAATGTCCTATTTCTTTCTAATTTTAATTTTACTGTTAATCAAATTGCAGTTAAAAGGGGACTATGTTGCTTAAGTGTACACTAATATTGTGCTATAAACACTATGAATAAAACATACCATCACTTGCTAAGACATATACATATGTAAATGTATGAATGCAGGTGAATGTTTTGCGTTCAGCCCTTATGCATGCGATCATATATGTGTCACAGTAGTCATATTAACCTATTGGATATTGAAAGCTAATGATCAAATATCTATGATCTCTTAGGCTTATTTATATAGCAAGCTTAAATTAATCCCCATCTTGTTGAAAAATATATGGTAAATGGTATCAAAGAGGGAGTAAACCTATAGCTGTCACTTAGCTATATCTAAGAGGCAAAGCACAACTGCAACTAGTTGGTGCTTAGATATATTTACCTCTCTACTATGTTAGGTATTTGATACCAGGTACCAAATATAATATTTATATGTTGTTCAGTTAGGTGTCACAATCCCTATGTATATATTGGTTCCCTGATGTGTTCTCCCTCTTATCCACAAATGTCTAGGGTATGTTGAGGGTATACCATACTATATTTCTGGGAATGGGACTCATGTCTTTACATATAAGATTGGACATCTCACACTTGCTTGAATTGGTTACGTACTCCAATTTAATTACTCCCAAAAATTGATAATGTCATACATGGAGTTATAAACTTTAGGGACCCTGGTAGCCAAGGTTAAAATCCATAAGGCCTCCCGTTTAAGTAATTGTTTGTTTAGATCTCCTCCTCTTTTGGGTTTCTTTAGTCGTTCAATGACCATCCATCTGAATGTCAAGTTGGAACTCTCATGTTCGTGTATGAAATGTTTTGCAAATTCTGACCTGGCCAAATAGATCTCTTGATGTCTGACAAGTGCTGTCGTATTCTCTATCTTGCCCCCCTGGAGGTGCAACCTATATATTGCTTCTTTGTGCATGTCACCATGCCATGTATATAACAAATTTTGACCTGCAATTTACGCAACTTTACGCATACTTGAGAACATGACATTTTAAGCAACTTTCTAATTTACTCCTATTAT